>NW_020450784.1:247320-268135 GCF_003343035.1 Apteryx rowi
TGCTGCTGCTGCTGCTGCTGCTGCTGCTGCTGCTGCTGCTGCTGCTGCTGCTGCTGCCGCGGCTCCGGCGGCGCGGCGAGGGGCGGGCGGAGGGGGCGGGCGGCGAGCGGGGCCAGGCGAGCTCCGCAGCTCGCCGAGAAAACTCAGCGGAAACTCGCACTTCCCACACTGTGCCCTGGGGGAGCGGAGGATCGGATGGAGAGAGGGAGAGGGAGGACGGCGCGGCGGGGGGGGGAGGAAGCCCGCGGCCGCTCCTGGCTCCGCTCAGCGCAGGCAGCGAGCAGGGGCGCGGAGCGGGAGAGCCGGAATTGGAACCGGCTGTTGCAGCCCGCCCGGCCACATGGGCTGCAGGGAGAGCCGTTCGCCGGCCAGGGGGAGGGAGCGGCAGCACCGAGTCCCTCTTTCTTTTCTTTCTTTTTTTTTCCCCCTTTTTTCTTTTTTTCCTTTTTTTCTTTTTTTTTCTCCCCCCCCCCCGGTTGTGTTTAGAAACCTGCCAAAGGCAACAGTTACGCTTTACCACAGATTAGGGGGTTTGTTTTGTTTCAGACGAATGGCAATCAGAGGGCAGAGCCACCTATAGTACATCGGAGAGTGCATTTTCAGCCTTTCTCTGCGTATCCTGCCCAGTAGGGTCCTGACAAAGCTGACAGTGTTTGAACACAGCGCCAGCTCCAGGCGGGGCTCTTCGGAGTGATGCAGATGCTCTTTAGAAATCATTTCCGTTGCAAAGAGTCTTCTGTCTTGGCAGCATGTACATTCCGGGTGAAAGGATGGTGTTGGAGTGCATACTGAAAAACAAAATAGGCTGTGTACCTGGTCTGTTCCGTGACTTATCTTTCTTTCCTGTTGGTATTTTTTGTTTTCCTAAGATGTCATCAATGGGGTAAAGTAGGAGTTGAAGGAAAATGCATTTAAAGGAAAAGCAGATTGGAAATATGACAGAACACAAGGGAAATTCAGAGGCTGCATTGAAGTAGGATCTTTCTGGTACCAGCCCTTTCTGTTCTCCCTCTTATTTTAAGCGTTTGAAAGCAGGAGGAGATGAGCAGGCAGGAAGGTTATAGAGGGCTGTCAAGGATGATGAGAGAAAGAAGATACTGCCCAGTGTATCATGTTGCAAATTTAATAATACTTTGGAAACAGCATCATCACATGAATTTGTATCCAACTAAATACACTTCTGGACCAAAGCAGTACACAAACCACACTCCTTTCTCTCACCAGAAGACAGGCATTAGATAGCTTTCATGGAAGCATTGTTTGTTTTTAATGACTGTGTCAACATTAGCAAATAGTATGGTGCAGTAGCAGCAGATCTGTGGAGCTAAACAGCTTGTGCTGAGGCCCTGTTGCCCACATTTATGGAGAGGCATTACTTTGGGCTAGCTCTAATCTGGTCCTGTGGACCAATCAATGGCATCTATTGGCTGGAGAATATGAATTGTCCTCCAACACTGCTCTGCAGTATAAACCAAAGTGTGCTAGTGGAGATGATCAGCAGATTTACTTCAAAAGCACACTGTCTGTCTGAAGAAACCATGCAGAAAAGGCATAAGGCTTGACTCAGTCAAGGGAACATCACTATGAGCACATTGATTCTTAGCTCTTGTAGCTAAGCTGAGCTGTAGCTTAGCTGAGGCTGGGCCTTATGAAGGAGAGTCTTTTGGTAGTGCTGACTGCATTGTGCTGCTGTGAAAAATCATATTTGGGCCTCAAGAGTGATACTTCAGATAATCTGGATGAATTTTGCAAATATCTTCTAAAATCACAACAACAGTTCTCAACAATAATGTGCTCATTGGGAAAACCCAATGAGAAGAGTAGCGTCCTGGAATATGGTTATGGCAAAATCAGATGGTTAAACAGGATCATGAAATTTGAAGCTAGAGATGGTTTTTAAGGGAGAAATGACAATTGCAATAGCCAGTCTTGCTAGACTGAAGAGTAAATGAAGGATTAGGTAGATTAAATTTCTACCCAAAAATCTGTTTGTAGGGGAAGGCGCCATAGTATGTTGCATCAAAAGTTAAAAATTTCAAAGCAGAAATGTCAGAAATCTGAGTTGTCAGATTCCAAAACTTGTCAACTTTTGAAGACCTGCACTTGTCATGCAAACTTGTCATCAAACAAGCATGTTCTTAGATTGATTTGATTTAAAATTGTGTAATAAATTGTAGGTGCATCATTTTCTAAGGATAGACAGAAGTAGCATATTTTTAAAAGTGTTAAAGGTTACCTTAAAATGGAACTTCATGATTAAAATTTGATATATGAGGACTTTTGAAAGCCAAGAACAAATACCAAAACAGAAATATTGTCTTTCTACTGATACTTAACTATTCCTGGCTTGATTATGAGAAAACTGACCTTAAATTGGTTTCTGTTTCATGGCTAAATAGTATCCGTATGTTTGTTATCCCTAAGACCAAAAGTCTTTTCTGTTTTGGGTTTTTTTTTGCGAGGCAGATGTTGAGACAACCTGTCTAGGCATTGGTCAGAGGGTTGGTGGTTAGAAGTGGTCAAATATATTTGTAAATAGAATACAAAATGGAGTAAAAGAAGAGCCATGCTCAATATAGCCTATCCCAGCATGTATTGGGACTGTGGCCATATCCCTGTGACAAACTTCCATTAAACAAGGAAAATTTACTCTTGCTTGATACTGGAATAGGACAATACTTGGTGCTGAACTGGTAAGTTTAAGGGCTGATATCTGATAACTTTATGTATTTACCAGGAACCGGAACTTTGTCTCTCAAAAGAGAGGAATTTTCTATTGGTCTTTATACCTTTCCTTACTTTATCTAGCTGATAAAGTATCACCATTGCATATGAAGCTGTAGGAATTTATACTTTTGTAGGTATCTTTGCTTTTCAACAGATAAAAATATTGCAGAGCGCGGCAAAGTATTAACATATCTGACAAGACAGTTTATACACTGTCAGTGTCTTTGTTAGCTGCTCCTGCAGCTCATGGATTAAAGCATCTTTTAGGTGGTTGCTGTTTTTGCTGGAGTTATATATGTCAGTGCCAGTAATGCAAATACCATAATGTAGGAAAATGAGAATTCTAGTGCCAAATGTGCTAAAATATTTTTTCCTTTAAAATTGCACAAACACTTCATCTGCGTTGTATAATTTATGCTGGTTGCAATTATTTTAGTAATTAACGTTTTAAATAAAGCTTTTTCCTGATGTGATGGTTCACATTTGTTTATAATGGAATGTCCCTTGAGACATGCAGTTCCTCTTCAGAAATAAAGCATGAATCCCAGATCACCGGTTAATATTATGTGCCTGTTCTGCTCTGTGGAAAGAAGGCTACCAGATGTTTAATAGATATCTGGGCCCATTATCCTTAGGGGTCCTTGGGCTATAAGGCTCTGCTGATTGTAAATATCTTTAAATCTTTTCAGAATTAAATATCTGAGAAAAGGATGTGTATTATTGGTGACACTAATCAAGACTTGCTTTTCCTATCATGTGCATTTTTTTCCTCAAACAATCAAAACCCACTGAATTCTCATGAAGTGTAGGCTGTGCTTCTTGGACTTCCTCTGAGCAGGTGATTCCAACATTTAGTATTGATTATAGCAATTGACTCCCTTATGTGTTAGTACTGCCCAAGCAATTTCAAATCTGTTTTTGGGGGGTCGGTTTGTTTTACACAGTGCAAACTGTGTAAAACTATTTGCACTGCGTAAAACAAATTGTATCTGTATCCACTAGTAACATAATGTATTTGCATGTTCTGTTGATAAGTGAAAATAAGCTAGCTCAGTCTATACAATTAAATTAAATACAAGTCAAGGAATGGATGTTGTTTCTAATATTAGTACTTCATAAAAATAAAAGGGGGAGTTATGTATCTGAATTCTCATGTGCAGTGATCTCTGCCACTATGGATCACTTTTAAGCTAGCTTTCATTAGTTAGATTGGTTGAATCATACTTGCAAAAGTCTAACCAATTATTTAGCTAATGTATTTTGTATTTTCCAACACTTATTTCCTGAGGGAGAGACTCTTAACGCAAGTACATACTTTATTTGTAGTTCAACATCTGTCACAGTAAGAGAGGAGAGAACCTGACTCATATCAGGAAAAGAATGGTGTAATTTATGTAAAATAAATGCTTATATAGCTTATGCAGGGACAATTAGCTATTGCAGTGTCTGCAATTCTTTTGCATGATTATCTGTTTATATATCGAATCTTTGTAGTATTGTTACAGCAGTTTTTCCATAACCGGGTAACAAATCAGACAAGTGTTCTTGCAAACATTTTCCCCTTCTCTTTCTCCATAAAAGGGTATGTGTACTCATGGCAATCTATTTTATAAAGGATAATACTCTCTTGCCATCTTTTTTAGTGTGATAGACACTCTCTTCTTTTTCTTATCATCTGAGAGCAGAAAAACCCTAAAACAAAACATCATATGGACCAGGACTTCTGTGACTAATTTGTAAAACATGTTCTGATAGAGATGCAGAAAAACAGAAAAGGTTCACTGTTTGATAGTCAGATAATACCTATGTCATAGAATCATTAAGGGTAGAAGAGCTCTCTCGATGTCATTTAGTCCAGCCTCCCARCTAGATCTGGTTGCTCAGGGCTTTGTCAAGTCTCCAAGGATGGAATATCTCTGGACAGCTGTTTTGACCGTGTTTATGATGGAAAATTTTTTTTTATATCTAATCAGAATTTCCCATGTTGTCGCAGTTTTGATTCCAGCTGAGCTTTAGCTTTCCCAGCAGTATCCCAGCATGCTCAGGCAATGTCTCTGTTTCTCCAGGTAGCCAGTTCCTGCATTTACCATCTGTGGTTTTCTGCCATACTTGCTTGACCTCCTGCATGTCAGAAAGGACCATTAATGTTCTATGAGGAGGATGTCCTTGAAAATCAACCAGTGCTTCTGGGTCTCTTTGTCCTCCAGGGCAGTATCCCATGGGATCCTGCTAAGCAGATCCCTGAACAAGCCAAAATCTGCTTTCCTGAAGTCTAGGATTGTAATTGTATAATTTGTCTTGCTCATTTAACTCAGGACTTTAAACTCCGCAGTGTCATGGTTGTTACATCTAAGGTTCCCCTCAACTTTCACATTCCTGACCAGTTCTGGCTTGGTCCTGGAAGCAGGTCCAGCAGACCACCTCCCCTACTCAGCTTGTCAATCACCTGTATCAAGAACTTGTCATCAGCACACTTCAGCAACATGTCCTCATAACACCTATTTCATAACTAGTATACATGAGTTCTAAATAATTGAAAACTACATGCTAGAGGTTGAATTGGAATGAATCAGCATACCTTTGATGTTAACCGTGTTTCTTCACTGGAGGACCTGGCCTCATGGCCCAGATGGTTTTTAAAAAAGTATTTAAGCGCATGACTAAGATATGATTAGAAAGACTCTCTGGTTCATCCTGTTTAGTCATCTGCTGTCAGAGTAAGGTATGTCATATGAGTCCTTTCACAAGGATATCAACATCCTTCCTAAAAGTCATTTAGKTTTTTTTTCTCCCTTTGCTGCTACAGCAAGCATCTTGCAGAACATTCTGGTTGTAGTAGGAAACCTTCAGATTTTTAACCTAATTGTATTCCTGTTTAGTATGCATTTGTTCTTGCAGGTCTAAATTATACTTCAATGTGAAAAACTCTACTTTTCTTCTGGCATTTAGTTTTTTGATATTTATAGAGAGTCCAGTCTTATCGCTTCTGACTATTTTGCTATGGTAAGCCATCCAAGCTGGTTTAAGCTCCCCCTAGGCAGATAGACTCTTGATTCTCCTGAGGATGCCAGTGAGTCTTATCCCTATTTGAATTCATCTTCTTTGGATATGAGTGATCAGAATTGTACACACTACTCCAGGTAAAATCCCTTTAGTGCTTCAAAAGTGTTTCATGTGCTTGAAAGTATGCTTGGTTTAAAATTACTTACAGGCATTTCATTCTGCCCACTTCACTAATTTGTACACTAATGGGCATATGTTAACAGTGACACCTCTAGATTTAACTGAAAAAATTTGTAAAATTTTGTCACTGCTTCTCAGTGCCATGTTTTTGCTATAGAGGGCAATGTGTGATACTGCATCAAAATTTTTAGAGAAAATAGGTGGTAAGGCAGTTATATAATCACTCAGGCTTAATCACTTAACATTTCTATATAAATTGACTTATAGCTATATGTTTATTTAGGGTAGCAGGCATAAACATTATGTCTTTACACTGTAGACAATGAGCCTTTGGGGCAGGAAAAATACGTATTTTTAATCTTACAATGGGAGTAGTTCTGTGCAGCCACTTCATTTGTATAAGTACCTTGATAAAGTGTTTGTAGACTTTTTCAAAACATTTGCTAATTAAAATGAGAGGAGCTAGAAAAATGAAGTAGAAGCAAAAGCATTGTAGCCCTTGCATTCTTTTGTTTTTATAAATATTTGCATTTTGATTATATTGTACTTAGTACCACATGATGAAATGTGGTTTTGGATCAGAGCTGTTGTACATGCTGTAGCTGAGACTTGTTTAAAATGACTGATTTATTAGTAGTATTCCATTATACTTCATAGGATTGGGTTACAAATTACTTCAACTAAATATGTTTCAGATAGCTGAAATGAGGAATAAGTGATACTATCCGGCATGTTATAACAGCTAACTTAATGTATAGAGCTGGTAAAGAAAGAGCTATAAGGAAACAGCATAAATAATAGGTAAATAATAAGTATTCTCAGAATCTAGGAACATGTAGGCTAGATAATAATATTATAAGGTGGTGCTAAAACTGGCAGGAGAACTTGCACCTGACTTGCATTAATAATTACTTTAAAAATTGTCAGGTTTATCAACTTTGGTTCTGCTAGGATTTATTGTGTATCTGCTATGGGTCATTATATTTCATCAAAGGTCTGCATGATGGAATAGAACATGCTCACTTGATTTGCTGGCAGTGCTAAACAATGGAGAGGCTGCAGATATTGGAAGATAGAGTAAGAGTTCAAAATCATCTTGACAATTAAATGGCCTGAGGAAAAAAAAATTCCTAATCCCCCAAAGGATATAGTTAATGGGAAAATGTATAGAGAGAGGACAGCAAGGATGATGAGTGTTTTGAAAGAGTTTCGATAGTAGAAGAGGATCAATAGCCTTGATGTCTGCAGTTAGAAATGAGACAACTAAGGAGATCTCAAATGGTACAGAGAGGAAGAAGAGTAAACTATTTCTCACAATACAAGCATGGAGAAGCACCTAATGAAATTCTCGGGTAGCATATTTAAAAAGAAAGGAATACTTTTACATATAATGTGTAATTAAATTGTAAAATTCCTCTGTACCTCTGTAGAGGTTGAAATATAAAGATTGAAGAAGAGATTAAATATGTTATGTGGAGGGTGGATTCAATGGTGGCTGTTAAAGATAATGGTCTTTCTACAGCTGCCAGCTCCGGCGATCCCTGGAGTGCTGACTGCCAAAAGCTGAGAAGGTATATTGGGGGAAGAAACCCTCTGCTGCTACTGCCCGTGACTTAAGTTCTTAACATTTGAAGTGCTCTRATAGTCCTGTGAACTGTGGTGGTACTTTCTCTCTCTATCTATATATACGCACTTATATATATGGGGTTTTTTTCTGTATCAGATTGTGAAGAATAATCCTCACCTCCTCCCAAATAAGATCACTATGATAACTGATAGTCCTGCTGGAAAGTCAGTATTCTGAAAACCCTGAGGTGATGCTAAGTTATGTTCTAAACTGAGTGTTTTCTCTGATTAAGAAGCCTCCCTTCCTGTATAGAACATATTCCTCGTGCAGCACACTGGATTCAGAATATAAATTTCTGTAGTCTTGTACAATGTGGTTTTTATTTCTGTAGACTTGTATAACATGAGTAGAATAACATGATACTGTCTTGAGAGGGCTTGTGCACTGAGTCTTGTTCAATTAATCATAGTAAAACTAAGTGTCAAACAGAAACTAATTCAGATTAATGCTAGATATTTAGATATCTGCATCAACACTGTTCTGTTAGTGTTCTTTTAACTCACTCTTTTTTTTTTTGCCCCCTTCCCACGTCCATTTGTTTAACATGATGGGTAGTATTTGTGCACAAAGTTAGGAAAATAAGCTTGTACCAAAAGTAGCATCCCCAAAGTAATAAAATTTAATAGAATCTGCATTTGTGATTGTCTACTTGTTAACAGCAATTTATAGGACCGATGCAAGCATTTCATGTTACAGATATCTCATGCTTAATCAATGAAGCTTCAGAAAGCTAGTTTCAGAGGTAGAGGAAGGGAGAACTTCTACAGACCTAGCAAAAGGATCTTTGTTGATTTATATTTTTCTTATTTTCAAGTTATTTAGTGAGGAATTCGGTCATTCTCATCTGTTGCTTTTATAATGTAGTTTATTGCTGTAATGGCTTATTTAATTGTCCTTACTATTTCATCAATTAATTTTACATTGCAGTCATTAGTTATAGCTGACCTATTTTTGATTGTAGAGTCCATGTGAGGAAAGGATGGGTTGGAGTTAACTGCTCAGCTTCCATTACTAGGCTCATACTGCATAAACTCTGCTTTCTTGAATTTATTGTTATTTAAGGAAGTAACCACTAATGCCGTCAGGATACTTGCTTAACACAAACCAGTGCTATCCAACATGCAAATATGGAGATTGGTCTTTACAAACATTCATTCAGCTGGCAGGTCTAATGAAACAATATACTATGGCAGAACATACACATACACTTCTTAAGGGGTAAGTTACGATTTTATATGCAGTAAGCACAGAATATTCAATTTGTATTGATTTCTGCGCCTCAGTGACTCCTCTGTTAAACTGAATTTAAGTTATATTTTGGGCCACATCTTCACTTGGCATAATTTGGTGCAGCATTACTGGCCTAAGTGCTGGCCTATCAACATACTACAATTTTTATCATTCCCTGCTGTAAACATTTTCAAATCTTTCATAACCTGAATGGATTGAGTTAGTTACCTGCGTTACAACATGAATGAGGGCAAATTACCATAAAAATGAAACTGAAGATTTTTTGTCCAAGAAAATAAGGTCTTTTTTTTTCAGTAGTAATAATAGCTTGCTCAAAAGTTGGAATATAATTTCAGTTATAACATACATTTTGTTCATGCTGTAAAACAGATGTGGATCTGAAGCAGGTCCACTATCTTCATTAAGACTTATTGTGGACTTCACCAAGTATAATACTCATTACACAAAGGGTTTAACATTCAGCAGCAGGGACTGCTGCTTGTTGTTTTCWCACTTGAAATAATCATATGCAGTATAATTTATATGTTTAATGACTGTTACGTCTTTGGGGGATGATCCTTGTCTTTTTGTGCTAGTAACAAATGGTGCAATTTTATATCATGCCATAATTAATTGTGAATACAATCTATTTGGAAGACTGGCAAGTTAAAATTGGCAAACTCAAATATTAGTTCTTAAAAGAAAAAAAATGCATTAATAGCTCAGAAATTAAATATCTGAAACGGAAGTAATGGAAGAATTCTAATTAGTTGCCACTTGTGCATAAAGGTTGTAATTTTATTTTATTTTATTTTATTTTATTTTATTTATTTATTTATTTATTTATTTGTCATGTGAGAAGCTTTCAAGCTCCCCGGTCTCAAAGAAAATTTATTTTTTCCCATTTTGGGATTTTCAAGTTTGTCAACAGAAAAAAAACCCACAAAATGGAATGCTTGGAAAGAAGCTTGGAGTACAGGTGGGACTCTCTTCCTTCTGCTATAGGAAGTTCAAATGGGAATGCCCATGGCAGTGGGGTCAGATCACACTCCCTTGCCCAATAAAAGTGAGAGACTCTTTGATCTTGCTCCTATTTTTAAGACCTGTTTCTGGAAAAAAAAAATCAAATTTAGCCTTGGTAAACTAGAACATAAAATCCATCATAAGCCCAGTGCTACATCTGCATTTAAAATAGAGTCTTTACATATACAGGTTTTACTCAATTGCCAAACTTTTGACAGGAATGAATAAGTTTCTGAAAGAAAAAATGTCAAGGAGTGAGATTGTAATTGTGCACAAACAAATTTTGGTCACAATTTCAATTTTAATAGGTTATACAAATTATGAAATTTAGAAACCTTACTTAGTTCAGGAGATATAAGACTGAAGATTTCTGATGTATGCTGGTCTGACCTTAACTGGCCTCACTGGTCGTAGGGAAGCCAGTGTATAAAGAGAGAACGGTTTCTCAAGCAAATCCAAGGCTATGTGTAAAGCATTGTAGAATAGAGCCAATAACTTGCCTGACAGTTGGAGACAGAAGAGAATCAGCTGTGTCAAAATGTTGATGTAACAACAACAAACAAAAACATTGCAGAGGAAGATGTGGAATAACCTATTCTACCATATGCATGAATGTCACCTCTTATTCACTGGTGTCCTTAAGTCTTTTCTTTTTCTTTTTCAGAAAAAAGATTTAGTTATTCATAAAAATGTCAGATATTCCTATTTTTGACATCCTTCTTAATTCTTTCCTTTGGTTTAGATCCAAATTTCTATTTTCTGGAAATTAGACTTGGTTCTACAGTAAAGGAAGATTAATATGCTCTTTATGCATTGTTACTTGCAGTTCACTATAAAATTGCTCTTGTGCAGCCTGATCAGCTATTTCTGTTGGCACACAGCAGAGCTGGAGTTTTGCCTAGAGTAGCACAATCTTTTTATTCGCTGGAGACACAGCTAATCACCACCTCAGCCATATGATACTCTGCCTACTGCTATGCAGGAACATAATTTCTCACTGTTTATGTGCTAATGCCCGCATCTCTAAAGCTCTGTGATGTCCACACTTTATCATTTCTTTTTTTTTTTTTTTTTTTTGCTAACACTTCTCTGTATTCCTGTTTTTCATGTGTTTCTCGTGGTTTCTTCCGCTTTGTGCTCTCAGTCAGCACCTGACTGGACTACTTGTTGGCAGTTGTCATGCCAACTCCCAAGCCTGGAAACTCAAGTAGAGAGAGGATTTATCTTTTTTTTTTCTTTCTTTCTTTTCTTTTTTTTTAAGTACTCACTTCACAGTTACCAAGGTGCATGAACTGAATGCATAAGAAGTACTGGCAAACAATTCTGCCAGTTTAGTCTGACATTTAAATTTCCAAATATCCATTTCTGCTTCAGGAGCAGTTTTCTTCCATCCCTTCTTAATCTGTGCTGCTTATCTTCATGCTGAAAATTGGGAAAATTAGAAAAAACAATCAAGTGGGGAAAGGATTTTATAGACTAGTCACTACATTTTTCCTATTTAAACTGAACTACAAACATCTTTCAAATGCAGTACATGGAAGTAATTTTTGAAAAATCCATGAGTCTGCTCAGTCTTTCTGAAAGTTAGGTATTACTGAATTTGATTCACTTTTCATGCTGAGTCATTCAACAATTATGTGTATCAGCTTTCCAGATAACCAAAGTGAAAAATACAAGAGAAGTACAGGAAATTAAAAATGCAAACTCTTAACTCCATATACCAAGATCATATATAGTCATTATGTCTTGTTATTAATGTATTTAACAAAGATTTAGTTCCGTGAAACAAATGCTATCCAAAACAAACAGTAGTTTAAATAGTTTTGCCATAATTGACAGCTACAGTCATAGGTGAATCTCATAATGGAAAACATACTTTGTTTGAAGGGAATTGGTTGGAAGAGGAGGAAACATGGAAATTTCATCTCAGACAATATGGCTCTTTGGAGATTCCCACAGATAAGTATGTTCTAGGTCTCATAGGAACCACTGTATGACTTGTATAATATTACACCTAACGTGTAACTTGCATTTCTCAAGTTCAAAAATTTGTGATTTGTCATTGAAGACATTTCATGTATAAATACTTACTGGAATTCATATTATTTGAAATAGAGCTTTTCTGTCTGCAAACTTTTGTTGGGGTCATGCATTTTGCATGAAGAACTTTAGAGAATG
This sequence comes from Apteryx rowi, assembly GCF_003343035.1. NCBI lineage: Eukaryota > Metazoa > Chordata > Aves > Apterygiformes > Apterygidae > Apteryx > Apteryx rowi. Next base: position 259,289 of record NW_020450784.1, read on the forward strand.
GTAGAAACTGGCTCAGCCTTTTCACAGTTGGTTATTAATAATTTCCTTTTCTTCTACTGTATCAGACAAGTCTGTTTGCTTTAACTCAGCCCATTCTGAAGTGGAGGGCTTTTATATCTCCTTGAAAAAGGCAAGAAACCTCAGATACCTAAAGCTTTAATCTAGGAGGCAGCTGTTTTGGATCAGTGTTCTAGAGCTGTCGTACACATTGTCCTGCACTTGTGCCACCTTGTAATGATCTCAGATATTACTGTCCAAATCCTGGAGACTATGCTCTTCATCTAAAACATTGACTTCTTCTAGCTGTAGCCTCTTGCAGAGGCTTCAGCTCTCTAAAAGAACAATCTTGCATTTTGGCCTTTTATAAGAAGAGAGGACAGGAGGTAACTGGGCAACAACTACAGATCTTGATGATTGTAGGTAACGGTGCAATAGATTTTTAGGCTAAAAGGATCCAGAGACCATCTGTACCACTTAGCACCAAGCACCCCACAAAAGTCTGTAAAAAAAAGCCATCAGTTATAAATTGCTGTAGGAAGAAAGATGAAGCATTGCAAATGTCTTGGGTTTCTGTGGGAACACAACCTTTGATCAGTAGTTTCTGCATGATCTTTAGAAGTATAGATCACACACTACAGTGGAGGGCAAAAAATTCCCAACAGACTTTGCATTTCTGATCCTAATTCAGGTAACCTAAGTGGATGTGTGAGCAAAGTGAAACAGGCTGTCCTTGAGATGTTTTAATACTTTGAGGAGCACCAGCACAGCTCAACTTGTTTATTTCTTCATGTACTTTCCATCGTAGTACTTGTGAATGATGAGACAGAGAGGATATAAAGCACTTATAAAAACAGATGACCGAGCTACCCCATGACCAAGAAAGATTGTTTGTATTCTACATCTGTCAAGAGGAAATAAACTCTTGGTCTTCTATGCAAGGAATGCAGCTCAAAAAGCAACGAGACTTTCACATCATCTCCCTGGTGCTTCCTTGATACTGCATTTTATGCAACTTGTCCTAACTAGATTTACTGTGAGAAGATCCTGGAAGGGGAGGACAGAGGGGCAATTAGGGCAGCTAATCAGCTGGAATGCTGAGAACCGCTGCCTGGAGACCTCGCGTCAGTGCGGTCCCATCACATGCGCTTCACTGAGGAAAGGACAGCCTGTTTGTTTTGGCCATGCCTCATGTGAGCAGAGATAACTAAAAGCCAGGGAATCCAACTGGATAAAGAACATCTGCAAATGATGTTCTGTTAATGCGCGTTATATCCAAAGAAGCCTCAATGCTCGGTCCGAACTCCAGTGTGGGCCACACATGTTGCTTCATCAGGTTCATTCAGAATCAGCTTTTGTTTCCTGTAAATAAAGGGGGTGCAGAGTTTGTTTCATGCAATTCCACAGTAACAGCTTCAACTATTTAGCAAAAAAAAAAAAAAAAAAATTTGCTGGGAATATGGAAATCTATTTGTGAACTAACTTAAAAACAACTATGGATTTAGCAGCTCAGTCAAGTCTTTGTTTGAATCTTGCCTGTATTTCTGAATGTTTTCTTTTACTTCAGTAACTAAAGAAGATGGACTAATTTGGCAATTCATTAATATGAGAATGTAAAAAAAATGAGGGTCATCTGTTTCAGAATTTTTATATCCTTCCTGAACTCTTGGACCATATACACAGCAATGAATGTATTAAAATTAATAACAGGTTTATTTATTTGAAATGGGTAGGTGAAGGAGAATATTAACTGCAGGTTAAGACAGCTAGAATATTCTCAACTTTCTGCAGAAGTTACATTAGGCGCAAACAATAAGCTACATTGTTTTCATGCTTTTTTCTAATGGTTACCCTAAAATGTTCCTTGATGTTGTATTCTAAGAGTGAATGTGTGAACCTGGAATAAAGTTTATTTTAAAATGTACTTTCATATCAATAAAAGAGGTGAAACATGTTTTGAATTATAGAGCTCCTTTTCTAGTTTGTACTTCTCTACTTAGGAGAATCTGATTTCCTTTAAGACTTTCAGGATTGGACATTCAATTTTATTCACTCAAAAGAATTTGAATTCACAATAAAACATGAAAAATGTTTTTGATAGCATGCTTTTAAGTAGAACAGATATATTCCTCCACAAAAACAGATACTAACACTTGAACTTAGCTACATGTGATGTAGAGGGCAGAAAGATAAATATAAAATTTTGAAGAATGCTGGTATGCCAGGTATCTTCAGAGAGGAAATTGGATAGTGTTCCTGCAGGAGAGACTGCTTACTGTTCTCCCTAGCTGTGGTACACTTGTAGAAAGCTTACCTGTAGAATTAGCTTTTAAGTAAACTATGATTTTGATCTAGACAGCTGTAAGGACTGGTTTAGGCTGGACTTTTCATGAATCTTTTTTTTCCGTGGATGCTTTCAGGGTAAAGGCMGCTAATTCAGTATTAGTTACCAGGTATGTGAGCTAAGTTACATTCTAGGACACAGTAGGTGGAGCTTCATTCTGATAATCTTTTTCTAAAGCAGAAACTTTCATTATTCACTTTCAGGGTCCTAATGTATTGATAATCATGAATAACTGGTTATTACGGCTGTGCTATATCATTAGCTCAGCACGAGTGTTCATTCTGTTTGGTTTATTTCTAGCAATGTGGGATGAACACAATCTCAAAGTTGCTCTCAGAGAAGAGAATACATCCAACTTTTAGAACATAAGGTTGGAGAAAATATGCACTCAGTATGAAACCACATTTAGTTCAATTGCTTGAAACCAAAGGTTGAGTTCTGGTTGGAGAATTGCATGTCCTAAACAAGTACTTCGCAACAAGTACCTGGAAGATAGATATTGTCCAAGGAGGTATTGTTGCAATACCTTTCATTAAACTTCTGTCTCAGGGGTTCAACCCTTGATTTAGGTTATCTTCTTTGCAGCCTTTTTTTTCGTGAAGAGAAAAAAAGATTCATCATGGAGTGACTTTCAACTCTTTAATTTTTATGGCATAGTCTCCAACAAGGTAAGCAATATGTTGATGGCCAGTATTTCATTTTCTAGCAATTGCAAACATTTGTATCCACAGTGTCATCTTTTATGAAATTTGGCAAATTAAGGTAATAACCTTCACTTATTTTACTACAAATTAATTTACTTTTAAAGCTACTTATCATGTTATAGTTGTTTCAACATTATGTTTAAAAAATAAAAGATCTACCTTTTCTTCATGACTATAGTATATCAGACTGACTTGTCAGCAGTGTAGACACTTTTGGAAAAAGAAAGATTAAAGTTGAAAAGACTTAGCTGTTTATACATATATCGCTACTATAGTCTATGAAAAATATTTTGTAACAATATAATTCTAAGTAAGTCTGTTGAAACTGTCAAATATACTCATGCAATAGCTGAATAGGGACCAGCTGCATTGGTTCTCTGTCAGCTGAGCGCTCCAGTCGCCCTAGGAAACGTTTTAGTTGAAAATACTTGTCTACATTCCACCTGACAAATGCAAAGAATCTGGAAAGCAGTACAGGATGGAGCTCATTCAACACAGAGAGACCAAATAAAATAGCTCTYGTGAGCTATGCTGCCTCTCCCCTCATCACATGAATTACTTAAGCCTATGAGGATCTCAGGGAGGTTGTGAATTCACTCAGGAACTTTGCCAATGTCTCTGACTTAAGATATATAAATAGTAGCCTGAAAATTTGCTGCTATCTGGACAGAAAAAGAAAAAATTTCAAAAGCATTTATATGAATAAATTAAATTAGTCAGTCATAGCAAATCAGTTTATTGCAAACTTCAGCTTACACACACTCAAAGCCTAAGAGCCTAAGCCCTAACTCTAGAACAAACTACATAGTCTTCAAAAATTATCCATGCTTGATACCATAAAACTGCAGGAATTAGGACTTTCAAAGATGTATATACTGTTAAGTAGTTTTAAAAATTAAAACTATTTTATATCTTTTGATAAATTGAGTTGCTGAGTTCTTTCTAAATTTAAGCATTTTCCTCATAAGTTTAGGCAACTTCAGAAAGTGGGATCCAGACTTTGTTCTCTCTGGGCATTTTATCAAAGTATAGTTTCATCAAAGAATAAATAAATAAAAAAAAAAGGACACCTCTATCCACTTAATTACTGTCATTTTCAGTTTAATGATATTTCCACATGACAGTGTTCTTTTTATATGGTCGTAATTCCTCTGAAACACCTGGAAGTGCAGCTCATTAATACTGTCTTTTAAATCTTCATTGCAGTATCTTCTTCCAGGCACAAATATGTCCATCACATCCAGTGTCCTTTCAGGCTGGTTGGGATAATGCATATGCTCCATCTTGAGCAATTACTTTTAAGATGAGTGAATGGATTAATACTAACTCTTCATCTTCAAAAAATACCTTTTCAACATTCATACTGGGTTTTAAGAATATAAATTGTGGATAATTTTGGATTTGATGCCATTAGCGACTGAAAGTCAACGATTTGTAAATACACATGGTTTTATTAAAGTTATGTTTTTTTACACTCAGTAACATTAGGCTCAAACAATTCAAAAATGCAGCTGATAGTCTTTGATATAAAGGATGGGGATAGTATGAATACAGTTTGTGATCTAGAGAAGATTAGTAACTTATCATTGCATCTTGTCCATTATTTATCCTAATTTAGTCAGATATCCTTTTCCCTGCAGTTTAAAACAATATCTCTGCCCACATTCTATTTTCTATGGGTATTATGCAGTATTGTGTCAAAATGAAAATTGGGTTCTTTCTGTAAAGTGTGAGTATAGGATAGTTGATTTTTGATTTTATTTTCATAATCCTTATTTTACTTGGTAACCCTACTGTTTTAGTATTAAGCATTGTTCCATTCCATAGTATTCCAACCTTTATATATATTTAGGAGAGAACATATGAACATATGTATCATAAAGATACATAATATTTACTGTATTAAAACATTTTATTTATTCTGATTGATTGAAGGAATCATGGGAGGAGAGTTTCTGTGAGGTATAGTATTGCCAGTTCTTTATTTGATTTATAAACCATTTCCCTCTCCATGTTTAAAGCATGTTACTGTTCACTGGGTATTACCCCTTCCCCAAGCCTGCTGTTCGAAATTACTATCAAAACATAAAGATCAGCTTAAATATAGTCTGGGCCAATATGATTGTGAGGAGCCTGAATTACTCATAGCATTGGCTCAGGTTGTTCCTGAGCACGGGCTTACATTGCCAGAAGATTTAGAACAGGCTCTTGAACTAGTTTGGGTTTGGAATTAGCATTCAGGTGGGTCAGTATCGTGCAGGGGCTAGAAACAGCCATTGGGTAGGCTGAGAGCTTCTTTGAGCTGGAGATACTTAGCTGTATGTAGTTTTGATTCTGGCAGGAGCTATGTTGTGGGCTAGAATTAGTATAAAGGCTCCAGCCCTGGCTGTCAGAAATGGGTGACCCTGTATTACAGCTGATCCCATGTTATGGTACCCATCAAGCAGCTCGTGTCTGGCAGTAAGCTGGGCCAGGAGAGTGTGCTGAGGTGCAAGTTCAGCTGTATTTACTGAACAGTTGTTGGGTGCTGGCCTATTCTGAGTTAGCCCACCTCCTCCTTAAGAAGTCCCAAAGTAGCTTGCACCTGGATAGTTCGCTGGACACTATGCTGCTGTCCTAACYGCACAACGAGATGGGATATATGGTGGTGACCTAAAATAACGTCGTGATCTTTCTGTGATGTGTTGCTAGATGCTGAAAAAGTACCTGTCGTAGGGCGTTATGTGCCTTTCCAGTGTGCTTATGCGAGAAACGTCATCTGCTGATTAATCTTGAATACAGCAGAGCCTGGGCTCCGTTTTTGCCATTCAACTTCTTGACCTTTTTTTCCATAGTGCTGTTCTCTTGTTGTAATTACTCATTAGAGGAGTTTATGAAGCTTCTTAGCATGGAAAGATGCATATATAGATTCTTAGTCAAATTTAGGAAAATCAGCAGGTACCTAACTCCACCTGATTTGCAAAAGAAGTTACGAGTTTAACTTAGTCACTTCTTTAAATCCTCCAGTTACCATCCAGCTTCCTTGTACTGAGATACTTGTGTGAATCTCATCCCTTGTCACTGTGGATCCGAACAGACCTGCTGGTCACGGATACTTCCGTTCTTCCAGCACCGCTACCACTGGTGGTACTACCCTAACAGTAGCAATGGTAGGAACTTCTTCTCTAGGATACAAGTTTTTAGATGTTAACTCATTGCTGCTGTCACTGGCCTCAATTCAGCTTCCTATACTTCTCTCCCCACCCCTTCTCCTTAACTAATTAAAGTCTTCCATGTTATGGCAAGATGGCATATGTAGTTTAAATAACACACCTCTCTAATTAAGAGGTTGACTTTAACCTTCTGAGATATATTTACATCATTTGAGAGTTAAAAATACATTTTACTTTTAACAGTTTCCATCAAATTGCTCAAGGAGGGCAAGGAGATAATGAAAGTAAATTATTAATTAATCTCTCTCACCCAATATATTCCATTAAGAATATTAAGAAAATACCCCATTCCTCAAAGCTCATCTGACTTTTGTGATGCTTATTTTTAAGTCTGCCTGCTGATAAAGTTGCTGCTATCTCTCTTTGACAGGACTGTAGTGACAGCACGGAAAATGTCGTTCAAGAGCTAACCAGAGCCAGGGACTTAGAGTATCGACTCACTGATCAGGTTTTCCTATACCAGAGTGCAAGGCATTGCGTTGGTGCATTTTGACGAGTAAGCAGATCTTTTTGAGCCCAAAATGACATAGTCTTTCCCTTGGCATGTCCAAGCTGCCTTTAGATCAAAAGGTTTGATGTATTTTGAACATGAGGAAAAAMTTCTTCACTGTGAGGGTGACAGAGCACTGGGCAGGTTGCCCAGAGAGGTTGTGGAGTCTCCTTCTCTGGAGATATTCAAAACCCACCTGGATGCAATCCTGTGCAATGTGCTCTAGGTGACCCTGCTTGAGCAGGGGGGTTGGACTAGATGATCTCCAGAGGTCCCTTCCAATCTCAGCGATTCTGTGATTCTGTGATAGGTCTGGACTGATGTAGATGAGTGAGTCTGTGTCACTTTGGTAGCTAGAACAGACATCAAAGTGTTTATAGTTGCTGCCCATGAGGGATACAGAGCTGTGTTTAGCTCCATGTCTTCTGAGAGTTACCGGACTAGATTTATGAATAGCTTTTGGGCTGTAGTGAGGACAAGGTTAGAGCTCAGGTTAGGTTATCCTATCAGGTTGTTAGGTTAAGTTATGACATTGTCTGGCGTTACTGCCGGGTTCGAAAGAAGCTTTTTGGACTAGGTTTGGTACTGTTGCCAATTGGCTTTCTGTAGATACCATTTTCATTTCTTCTGGGCACATTTAGTTTAAGGCGTAAAATATTTCAAGAGTTAGAAATCAAGCTGGCATGCGCTCGTGACTCCACAGTACTGCGGGATTTGAAAGGGGATATTGAGGTACGTGCACAGGGCTGTTTTAAAGAGGAGCTAGTAAGTCGTGCCTAGCTTTTGGTGTGGCTGGGGTTGCTGGTGATGTATATGGGGCTGACTTAAGGAAAGGCATTTTTTGTGGCAGGATTAAAGATTGGGCTGCTGTGAATTGGTGAGGCAGTGATGCTGTTTAGATCTAGGAGGTGCAGTCAAGCTATGTTTAGGATTGTTATCAACAGGAGCCACCTAACTGTGCTTAGTTCAGAGTCTGACAGTGATTGCTGATCTAGGCATAGCTTTAAATTTAGGATTAGTATTAATGTTAGGCTGGCACAGGCAGGAAAGACTGTAACTTCTTGGTCTAGTCAGGTCAGTGAATTAGGATTTGTGTTCTTGACAGAAGGATGTGTCTCCTGTCAGGTCCAGAAATACTTACAGCTACGTAAGTGGCCCTGGGCCACAGCGGCTCTGCTTAGATTCAGCAGCAAATCAAGTTTCTCAGGCAACCCTGATCCTTTCATGAAGTCTTAAACTCTCCCATATTCAGAAAGTAGTGGATTAGTGCCACTGTTAATCATTACTCTCAGCAGAGCTTGACAGCCTTTCCAGGACCTGCAGTAACTCAGGTTTGCCAGCCCATACCCCCTTCCTTTGCCTACCCAGGACTACATTAAGGGAATCTAAACAACTGTCTGCCTAAGCCAAACTCAGTTGCATCTCCTGAACTCTGCAGTGATTAAGGCTCATCTGTCTTCATCAGCCCAAATTCTAGTGCTATAGCCTCTCCAAAACTTATTTTTTAGACCAAAATCTCCTACGAAGAGCAGAATTAAGTGCAGTCAGCAGGCTCTTGTCTATAGCAACTCTAAACATACCTTGATGGCTCCTTTTTTAGTAACCCAAACTCTCCCATCCATTCTGGCCTGAAGTCCAGTCCTACCCCACGACCCTTTGCTCAGGAGAATGGTCACATATCTGGGAGGAGTTAGTAATCCAGTACTTCTTCACATCACACAGAGACTTTTGTTCAGTGTTAATCGGTGGGCAGAATCCTTTTGTTTCAATAGGTAACTCTTCCTGCTGAGCTACTTTTTAATGTGAAGTAGTGAATGTGTCCTTGTGACCTACTAAAGTACAAACAGTGATCAGCGGTGCAGAGTCCAGTTGAAGGCCTGTAGCTAGCGGTGTCCCCCAGGGGTCAGTACTGGGTCCAGTCTTGTTCAACTTCTCATCAATGACCTGGATGAAGGGACAGAGTGCACCCTCAGCAAGTTTGCTGATGATACAAAACTGGGAGGAGTGGCCGATACGCCAGAGGGCTGTGCTGCCATTCAGAGAGACCTGGACAGGCTGGAGAGGTGGGCGGAGAGGAACCTCATGAAATTCAACAAAGGC
>NW_020450784.1:268810-344243 GCF_003343035.1 Apteryx rowi
GATATTCAAAACCTGCCTGGATGCAATCCTGTGCAATGTGCTCTAGGTGACCCTGCTTGAGCAGGGGGGTTGGACTAGATGATCTCCAGAGGTCCCTTCCAACCTCAGCGATTCTGTGATTCTGTGAAACAGAGCAAACTTTGCTCATGCCAGAGCACCATACAGCACAAAAAGGGTATGGCTTGAAATTTCTGAATATCTTTGATTGGCTATTAGAGAGTTTTAAAGTGGGAATTTTGGAGAAGGGTTTCAAGTGCCTTTAAATAATATAAAAACTAAAATACCTTTTTTTTTTTTGGATGAGTGACTTAGTACTATGTGTCCAACTTGATTTTAAAAGTAGGACATTAGTAGCTTTTGAAATTTTACCAGTATTGTTAAGATACATTTGTTAAAAATTACATTTTTACAAATAGACATTTACAAATTAATTGTTGCTCTACTATTTGCTTTGCTTTGCTAAAAAAATTTTGAATGCATTGCTCATGGCAAGAAAATAAACCTGATACATATTAGGTTGCATACAGCTTCAGCTTGGCTAGATATAACAGGTATCAAATGGCATCTGAACTATTCTTCTAATTGTATACAAACATGAGCAAGAGGATCTTGCTGGTTGCTAATCTTTATTGTTGAAAGAAAAGTGAAACCCACTAAGGTAAAATAACAGAAAGTCTGATTTAGATTACAGAATGACAACTTTGCTTTAGCCTCTCTGCTATGCTGCTGTCTAACAGCATGTGTGTTAATCCCCCTATCAGTTATGTTTGGTTGTATTTTGGCCAAATTGGACTTCTAATCCAGAGTATCAGTTTCAACTCATAAAGTTCACCTTCTTTTTTTAAAAAAAAGAAATATTACTTCTATCTAGCTAATTTTTACCCGTTCAGTTAAATACCTAGAAGAAAATTATACTGTCTGGCTTTCTAAAGTATGAGATTCTCTTTTCTGGAGAGATTTTTGAAATTTGTTTTTATTTCCATGGGAGGATTAGTAGATCTATTAAAAAATCTCCAGGATCCTGATTTCTGACATTCACATCAGACTAGAAGAAAATGCAGGAAGAGAAACATTACCATATCACTCTGTCCCTCACCTTGACTCTGCCTAGGAAAACCCAGACTTCAAAGGGTGAGAGAAAGTTCAGCCTTCATGCTAAATCAGTTTTGGGCCTTGCTCCCAGGATTTGCCAGCTCTGCCAATTTTTTTTTTTTTTTTTTTTTTTTTTTTTTTTTTTAGGACATACACTGCAAGATAATATTAACTGAATGAAAACCACAGCCACCACACTCATTTCACTTTGGCTGGGGGATCAGTTTAAATCCCCGGAGTGGCCAATCCTGTATCCTTCCAGACAGCCCTCTCTCCCCTAATCCAATCGCTGCCGTGACCAGAAGCTGCTAACTGTTCTGTGCATTTCCAGATTTCTGTCCTAATTGCCGAACTGCAGGCACAAAACAATAGCTGACTCCATAAAATGAGCAAACAGCTGCAGCCCCCCTTCTTTATGCTCCGCTTCAAAGAAACGCTCGTGGCCGGGAGAGAATCCGCTCGCAAAGTTCACATGCTTCGGCTGCAGCTGGCACTCTCACAAGAAACGAAAGTAGCAGTGGGATGCAGTGTCTCTGCTTACATTTACCGTGACCCAAACTTCCTTTTCGACCTCTGTGTTATTAATAACAAGGGCAGTGGCTGCAGGATGTAGCTACACTTGCTGATCAGGGACATTCAGGAATTTAAATACGACTAACATCTAGCTGGTTTAATGGCATCATTGTGGGTCTAAGTCATGCTCGTGTTTATGAAAAGTTCTGATTAAAATCATCATGACTAAAATAGTCTTTAATCTCTGTTTTTATTTTTATTACTACCTGCATGAGAGACTGTGTGCTCTGTGAGGCAACGCATACATAGCTCAAGCAGAGCGTACTGCAGCTAGAAGTTGCTGCCCTCTCCACGGGTGTCCAGCTTACCACGTGCAAGGTCAGACACTGCTTTTAATATTTTTCAGCCTCTCTTTGAATCAAGCTGCAGCTGTAGACTGACCTGCTGCCATGATGAATTCCACAGGTCAATAACATGCTGTGCAAAACAATGTTTCTTTTGGGGTTGTATTTACTTACCTTCCTTTTACTTCAAGCCACCTTTTGTTCTGTTATAAATGACAATTTAAAAGGAAATGGAACCTTTTTTACTATAACCGCCTGCTGCAGTAGCTATAACAGGAGCCTCCAGCTATCTTTTTAGTATCCATGTCTCTATCTTTTCCCTCCCTGCAATACTTTTGACAAGTATTATCTCTTTCTGGCTGAACTTTTTTGTATTTCCAATGAATGCTGTTCTAGTGAAGAATGGTCAAGTCTCCAGAACATATCTCCTACAGAGAAGCCAGGATTGGTATGGACATAAATACAATTGCGTTATTTACTCTGCCCAGCTAAGGACTGAACCCTAACGACTACCTCTGGAGGCTTGCTGTCAGGAAGGCTATAACACGGGCTTCAAGTCCCTGTGGCACTTTTGCAGCACTCCCCATGAAAGAGGTGGAGGGTGTGTTTCTCCGCACTGTATTTTTACTAAATAGGGCAGCATTGTCCCACATCTTAAAGATGAGCAACCCAATCAAAGCCCCACAGGCTTCAGTGATGACTTCCAAATATAATTTTTAAATGGGCAATCCTATTGTTTAGAATAAGCACTGAAACAATTGGTGGAAGTAGCCAATTTCCCCAAAGGATTAATAGATTTTAAATGGGGCAGTATGTGTGTCCTGGGTCTCACCAAAAACAAGCTCTCACTGACATTCTTCTTTTTCTCCAAAAATATCATCACTAACGGCAAGCCTGAGATTTAGAGTGAAGACTGTGGATTTTTTTTAAGTAAAAATGAATTGAATTTGTGCTTGTACTTAGCAGCATCTGCAGAGACAAAATTAATATTTTATTTGTCATCCAGAAATAAAAATGATTTTACATTGACATTTGTTAAAAATCTGCTATATTTTCTCTCTTTCTTTTCTCCTTCCTTTGTTAGTTAGTTAACTTTATACAAGTGGTTCTTTGTGGTTTGTCTAGGATATCAGTAAGCATGTACAATTAAGCCCGTGAGAGGAATACTGCAAAACAGATGTGGACAGACCCGAGCATAACTGGGCAGGTAATCTGCTGGAAGCACCAAGCGGAGAAGGCCAAGCATGTTCGTGTTTGCTGGTCTCTGGCAGGGGAATGCAGTTGGCCAGCAGTGGATTTTTTGAACAGCCCTGTGACTTTGTGGTAATACACTGTAATATCATTTGGGAACCCAGCTGGATTCCTGATGTGGAATCGTTCTTCCTGGCTGGGAGGTGCCAGGGAAGCAGCGTGCCCTGCTCCAAGACTCACGGCGTAACCTGCCTGCCACAGGAAAGACTGGAGAGCAGAGCGCTGATAAGAGACACCTTCCCTCATCACACGGGTGGCTGGCAACGGCTGGAAAATGAGAGAATCGGCATCAAGTGAAAATGCAAAGACCAAGAACTATGGGGTGGGCAGAGATCAGTGATCCTCAGACTGATCGTGGAACAACTTTGAACGAGTGGAGTGGGTGTCTTAGCTTACATTCTCATCTGTGGTTCTCAGTGACTATAGAAAACCAAACTGGAACACTGCATTAACGAGTATTGACGTCACATAATTGATACATCAAGGCTTTCGCAACCAGTTTTTGTGCCCCACATATTTAATTCCAGCAGCCAAGTAAATATTGCTCCTCACCTGATTCAAGATCTTAGACATTACTGGAATACTGAAATGATGACAACTTTGTATCTGTAGATAAAGCTTTATGAAACTTTCCAGAGATAAGTTCAAGTTTTCTTCAATTTTAACTTTAAATTAAATATAACTACAGCAATTAGTTTCTTTTGTTTCTCTTAAGAATAAACCCTGTACCTTCTACAGTGTTTTCACAGTAATAAAGACAGTGAGAATTTAATGTGAACTCAGTCACATACCTAGCAGGAAAAGACAAAACAGCGTACTGGATAGTCGAACATCATTGTAAAATCTAACCCAACCGTACAGTTTAAAATAACAAGGCCAGACTTTTTATGAACCAAACAAGTGTTTCCTTTGTTGGCACCCTACATCAGCACCAGAAAAGGACCATTTACTGTTCATGCTCCTTCACTTATTGCAAGAGTGAACACCATGTGGGAGAGTCCTGCTCTCTCTGAGGAAGAGTGTGCAGGACAGATTCCCTCTTCACTCTGTACCATGCCCCAGAGAAGTCACCACTGACTCATAATCAGCGTTAGCAAGGGCAATACCTATTCTGTGTCAGCTGTGAACACTAGATGACATAAAGAGCCTTTTATTTGCTGTGACTTGTTACTATAAAAATCATTCTATTAAAAGGCACTTTTTTCTCTCCCAGCATAAATTAAAATTTCTTCTCGGCTATTTTCAACACAAGGGTGGCTTGTGCCTTAGCAGTTGAAACGAATGTAGCAGCTCTGCATTCTGCAAATACTAATGGTAGTGCATACCGTATTTTGAACACACTCTGTAAGCTGCTCATTGTGGCTACACTTGTGTTTTGTGTAGTGGTTGTCAGCTGCACCACTTGCATTCTTGTTCCAAGACAGAGGAATCCCGGGTGATTCAACAAGCAACCGTGGGAATCTGAAGCCTCAAAATAAAACTGAGGTCACCAAGAACTTATTTGAAATTAGTTAAAGCCATCAGCTTCAAATAAATGCAATAAAAATCTTGGACAGGGAGGTGAGAGGGGAAGTTGCTTATTTGTTCTATGAAGAAGGCCCCATTAGCGGGCTTGATTGGGATCAATCCTATTTTGCCATGTGAATTTCATTCAGAACTGCATCACTTAATCATAAAATGTTGTGTCACAGTTACAGCTATGAAGTACCTAGTGAAGACTGCACTCTTCTTGTGTTAGACATCTAAGGCACAGGTATCTGGAGTCCGAGGTAGGTTCTTGGGCTCACTTTGCAGTCCACCTAAGTGATTTACAGTTTTTCACTTCCATATAGTATGAGAGAGTGGTGGGAGCATATTTAGTCCTGCCTCTTTTCAGGATATTTTCAGCACGTGTCTTTGCATGTTTATCTCAACCAGAAACTGCGAAGCAAGGACTGTGTGCTATTTTTCTTGATTCATGTAATCAACCTGATTGATCAAGTTGCAGCTATGTAGGTAGCTAAAGTGGAGTATACACATTCACTTCACAGAGTGAAAGGACAAGCAAGAGACAAGCAGCAAAAGAATTGTATTTTTTATATATTCATTCTGTAAAGGTAAAAGTTAAAGCCAACCAAGCTAAGTTCAAGCAACCAAGCTGCGCTTCAAAATGTTAATGATGCAGGCACTTGGGATACGCAGGCTACTCCTGGAAGCCTCAGCTCTTGCTGTAGAGGTATTGGAAGCACACTAGATAATCAAAGACAAGACACAGCCACCCATGGCTGGGGTTGCTGGCATATAATCGTAATTTGACAAATAGCAGTTCAGGTGGAAAGCTACAAATGATTTGGCATGTTCAGTTTTTTCAGTCACTGGACGAGAAGCGTTTGTTTAACACATTAGGTTTACAAAGGCTGTGAAAATAAGCAGGGTCACAATAAAAAATAAAACACGGATTTTGACAGATTAGACAACCACCAAAGATTTTTTAAATTTAAATTAAAAAAGTGATATGGTAGGCCAAGTTAAGCTACTGTTCTGTGATTTCCCAGTTCTAGGAATTGTTTCCTATTTAGAATCACTGCTATCTTAAGAATGCAAAAGAGGGGCTGAGTCCTATTGTATGTGACTACCCGAACAAAATCCTAGTGCAGTTAAGCTTCTCTGAACTCAGTCTGTGGTACACATGATTGAGTTTTTTAGTAGCAGAATTGCAAAATGAACGTACACTGAAGATCACATGTGAGGAAGAAAAAGAGAATCTAATGATGACAAAATAGGTACATATCCATCTATTGGGTTGGTACAGACTTGTATCTAAGAATTAGTATCAAATACTCAGAGGGCCTATACTGCGTATGTGTTATACCAAATCTTTCTCTAAGTTTTATTTTCAGAGAGCTGTGTCTAAACACAACATGTGATTCTTATTCCKTGCTTGGAGGGCATGTGTCTGCATTTCTAATTTAACAATGACCACAATAAAATCAAGATTTGCTTCCTGAGGAAGAGCTGCTCCAGCAATAATTATCCCAAATCTATTTAGCAGTTTGCAGACTGATTAATATGATGTAGTGTACTGCAGCTGCAGTAATCCAGAGGAGCCTGAATTCAGCAAAATGTTTTAAGCACAATGTCTTCGATAGGTTTTGAGATTTAGCCTTGTATAGGAGTATTTTGTTCCAGTTCAACATTAAGTATTAAGCAGTATTTTCTATTAACAGCAGAATTTTTGTTCTTAATTTTTAATTATGATGATTAAATAACTTTTCCTCCTAGGACAAAGGGGAAAAGCAGAAATACTTGATAGTATCATTTGTCAGTTATCTGTATCTGTTGACTTTAAAAGATCTTGCTTAAAAAATAAAAAAAATCTGCTTTTTTAAAAAACTCATTTGCTTTGGTTAAAATTTCACACTACTTCCTCTGAGGTCATTACGTACATTAACACTGTGGCTTTAAAAATTATGGTGCAAATATTAGGGTTTGATGAATGTCACACTTGCTCTGTTGAAATGTAACTAAGAGAGGAACTGCCTCTATAGGCAAAGGTGTTTGGGGTTGTTTGGGTTTTTTTTTGGTTTTGTTTTGCTGTTAGGCCAGTATATGTAAATCTGTTCTAGTTTGGTATGATAAGCTAGCACTTGGAAGGCTAATCAAAATCCGATTTTCAATGTACAAATGTGGCAACCTGTTACTAAAATATGCTTTAACATGGCTTTAACACCAATGCATTGAAGTTCCTATGCTTCTTTCTTTGCAGTGTGTAAGCATTTTAGTCATTTTTTTCTTACTTTATCAAGATATCAGCACGTGATAAATTTGCAGGTATTTTCCACCTCTGTTGTGTATTCCCACAAAGGCTCAATATTGCATGAGATCATCTTTCTCTCTCCCCCCACCACTCTCTCCTCCACTCACAAAGGTTATAGGAGGGCTGGGAAAGGTGCAAGGAAGGGCCGGGAGAACCATCGGAGGAATCCGCATCCCCGTGAAGAACAGCTGAGCAAACTAGATCTCTTCAGCCTGGAAAGGGGACAGTTGAAATGAAATACGATATATGACTATTAAATCATAAGAGGCATGAGGAGGGTGAATTAGGATCAGTTGTTCACTGTCTTCAATTCAAGCACTAAAGAGTATCTAGTAAAACTAGTATTAGGCAAAGTTAAACAAAAGGAGGTGCTTCCTCACCTATCATGTAGGTAAGCTATGAATCTCCTTTTCCCACAATACTGTGATTACTAAAAGGGAGTCAAAGGGAAACTATAGAAGAAATGCGTAGAAACCACGTTTGGCTTGGACAGTCCCTGAATGATTGATGGCTGCAGGCTGGGACAGACCTTGCTCAGCTCACAGTCTTCCCTAGGAATCTGCTTTGGTCAGTGTCAGTGGGAGGATATTGGACTAGACTGACCTTTAGCATTGCTCAGTAGGTCTGTTCCTATAATGCCAGGCAACGTATGAACTCAAGTGCGCAAGTGTGCTAAGATTTGTACTACCAGTACTAGTGAGCTATACCGTGTAGTGCCAGCATGTCTTTAAATCTTCATGTTCTCCTTTCTTTGGCCTGGTCTATACTAGAAACTGTACCAGACAAAATGTATTATAAGGAGGTTCAGTGAAATTGTGCAAACTCCAGAAACATATCTACACTTTAATTAGGTCAAGTTTGACTTCCGTCAGTCCAGCGGAAGCTGGTAATATGTTAACTTTGGTTGATTTGAATAATGAGTTTGCAATGCATTCAAGATCAAAACTTTGACTGTAACCAGTTACTTGGACTCGTTTTTCTTTATTCTTAATATTATCGCCCTTTTGTTTAAAGATGACATTTTCTCCCTACTCTTTAATACACTGAGCATGGAAACTAAGCATCCATCATATTATAGCTTGTTGTACAAAGTTAAGAGCCGAAGAGTTTGGCAGAAAATGTTTTCATTTTTGGTCAATGCAGCATATGCTTCTGTTTTATGTAGCTAATGCTAAAATGAAAGTCCATAGCAATTACAGTCCATTTTTCCATTATCACATGCTTACCATTTGTAAAGTCTCTACAGATCCAAGTTTCACGGAGAATGCTTTTTTGTTACTGCTCAACAATTGTATTTGATTTTTGAGCAGTAAGAAGACAGGACCTCTGCCAAAGTTTTTAAATCACCTATATAAAAATGCAAAGGCCTGGATATGGAATTAAACACTTTTTACTTAACACAACCATATGTAAGTCTCTTTTTCCTTTCTGCATGTTATGAAATGTTAGAATATCTTTTCAACATATGCATAGAGGCAGTGTTGTCTATTGGATAAGTCATCAGGCTTAGATTTCTAAGACCTGGATATTCTGTCTTTGACTTTGTTACTGGCCTGCTGGGCACCAGGGAAATGCCTATCACTTCCTTCTGGCCAAGCTTTTCACCAGAAAATGGAATGACAATAGAATGAGCTAGATGGTAGTATGATTACGTGCTTTATTTTATAGAAAAAATTCATTGTAAGCTGTAATTTGCTAGTAGCTTTTGATATCAATAAAACAATTTTGATTGCCTTTTCGTGTGTCTGTGACTGGCATATTCTGGTTTAAATTGGACATACCTTCCTGATTACTAACTACTTCAAAAGCACCGGCTGCCACAAAGCCAGACTGAAGTTATGAAGGGTGCTAAGGTCTTTTTGAAGACCTTGTCTTCAAACAGGAGCTTATGGTGCCAAGCATTTTTGTCTCACCTAATATATATCTCCAGACACATAATGGAAGAAACAAAAATCCTCTCCCCTTCCGGCGGGGTGACGCTTTCGCCTGGAGCCAGAGCAGGGGCACCACCCTCCAAGGGACAACACAAGGCAGCTGTCAGTGCACCCTGTGAAATGAGCTGCTTAACAAATCTTTCCTGCTGCACAGGGTCTGTTATCAAACACAATATTCACAAGACATTTCTGTGACTTCCCAGAGGCAAGGAACTGGACTGCCTTCAGCTAAGAAGTGCACTTTTCCTAGGTGGTAAATTGAATGGGAGGAAGAAGGTGTGAGTGGAGGGGATGGGGCAAAAGGGAGAGGACAGACATGTGGGAAGGCTGCAAGAGCAGGACAGCACAAAAAGGTTGTGGACCTATTCTCAGACGAGATTACTTCAGTTTGCAGAATAAAAAATGTAGATAGACATTAAATCCAACTCAAATGATTTACAAATCCATAGGATGTCTGTGCTCTCCGGGGGCACTGTTTTTATGCCTCTCTGAATGGGATCCTTAAGGTCGCAGACAAAATTATTCTTGGCTTTAGCTATAGGATCAGTGTGTGTTCTGACACTTTTCTTTTTAATCATTTTGTGTCTAGGTGGAACAGTATCAAATTAAGTTTCCTTTTTTAATACATTTTCATTTTACCAAGAAGTAAGTTTTTATTTAACCAAGAAGTGACTACAGACAGTTTAAACAGCATTTCAACAGGAAGGAGTTCTGGAAGAAGATTCAAAAGAAAAAGAATTGCCTTCATGTGCTGCTTAAAAGAAGTGTGTTCCCTTCTGCTCTGACAATCTTGAACTCATCCATATCATGCTCCTGAATAGATTTTGGTGTGTGTAGAAGAGATCACTAAAGAGATCTCCATCTGTTACCATCCCCCTTCGAAAGTTTGTCTTTGCTGGTAAAATATCCTTTACATTTATAGACATTTATCTGAGCATTTTGCCAACTTGTTAGTATGACCATAAGAGGCCTCAGACTCTCAGTTTTCATAGTTATATTCCAAAATTAGAGTGTTCTCATGAACTGGCAAGTTTCCAGTTTCTGAAACAAAGTATGGCAAAATCCAGCACTGTGAGCTATTAGCACTTGTCCCCACATCCAGTGTCCAATCGCTGCTATTTGTGGTCTCCAGTTACCTGCAGAAGTTACCTGTACCATGGTAAAGAGATTATGGGTAGTTAGAACTGTAATTTACTTAACATAAAATTTAACAAGAGCCACAAAGAGGTCACATTTAAAGAGAAAAATATCACAGGAACCTTAAGAATATGTTTCAAACACAGCAAGAAACCTGGTTATTTGGACACTTGTATTTGCATTATTAATGCTGTGATAATTTGGCTTGTATGTTGGAGATGCAGTAAAGAATTTAAACAAACTAATTTGGATTTCCTTATTAGTTGTTTTTTTTTCAACTGGAGACCAGGCTCTTGTTTTAATATTGAGCAAGAGAACAGTCCTAGTGAAGAAATTTCTTGAGCCTCCTGTCTCTGGCTACCTGCAGGGGCGAGAGACAGCACGACTCTCCCGCTGTGACACCGTGAGGTGGTTTCCTGAAGCTGGGGGCTGTCTTCTGTCCTCTGCCCTCTGCCAGGGCTGTGCAGGTTAACAACTCTCAGTCAGTACTGATTTCGCTGTCTGTGCCCTGAGACTTGACACTACCCTTTCCCATGATGAGAAGATGCTGYTCTTGGCAAACCCCAACCTGCTCCTAACAATCCCAGTTTATCATTGTTTCCAAGCACAGGGTTTCTAAAGCCACACTTTTTTGTTTCCAGGGGAAGTGCTTTGTTTCCCAGAGCTGTTGAGGTGCCCCTTATCCACAGACAGCCTTAAAGAAGACCAAAAAAGAGCAGTGGATCCCAAAACACAGCTAAAAAGAGCATAAAACCAAGAAGATGCAAAGTTGGATTATATCTGATGTCAATCACCTGTTTTAGCTCTCCTTTAGTGGTACTTATGGCAGCTTGGATCTCAAGGGATTTCTTGGTTACGGCTGACTTTCCGTGTGGGCTCTGTTCCCTGGCTTTCTATGTTACGTAGACCCATATGTCCTACATATGGATTCTGTGAACTGAAATTGCACTTAATAATAACGCATGTGTCAAAACCTCTGTATTTCTAACTTCAGAAACCTTGTACTGTAGCCTTAGTTTAGCATGTCTCTAGGCTCGATCCTTTTCCTTGTGGAAAAGCTGTATCTTGGTCCACCTTCTTATCAGCTTCCTAGGTGTTTGGTTCTGGCTGGGGAACAAGAACTAGCTCTGTAGTTCTCTAGTTGTCCAGTGTCCTCCAGTATTCTCCAGTTGTCCCTGCACCACTTATCATGCTGATAAAAAGAAAAGCCTTCAACTAGCAACAGCAACAAAAGTACTATTTTTTTTACAAGTACTAATGCTGATGACAAAATCAAATGAAAATCCAGGTGCCAATTTTCTTCATATTTTTTCTTGGCTTTCCTGATTTCTATGCATAAATGCAGAGTTGCTTGTTTTAGAGTCAGAAAGCTAAACACAAAGAATTATATCCTCAGCATTTGCACTTCACACCAGTGGATGCCTGCTCATGTCTTGAAAACTGTTGTTTCTTACCTGCTGGAATTGCTCCATTTGGCACATGCACAAAGCCACAGCCTTCTCATTGGGGTGGATCTTCCAGCTGAGTCTGTCAACACTTTTGTACTCATCAGCAATTCCTTAGGACACAGTAAGCAGAAAGTGCCCTATCGCCAAGGATGCTATTAGGACACCAAATTGCCCACTGTATACCAGAATCCAAGAAAAGCCAAAAGATACTGGGGAATCTGTAAATCTCTTACACCCCGAATGCGATGTTCCTGATTTAGTGTCAGTTCACACAAACTCACAGAATAGTTGGGGTTGGAAGGGACCTCTGGAGATTGTCTAGTCCAAACCCCTGCCCAAAGCAGGGTCAACCAGAGCAGGTTGCTCAGGACCACATCCAGTCAGGTTTGAATATTTCCAAGGATGCAGACTCCGCAACTTCTCTAGGCAACCTGTTTCAGTGTTTTGACCACACTCATGGTAAAAAAGTTTTTCTAATGTTTAAATGGAATTTCCTTTATTTTAGTTTGTGCCCATTGCCTGTTGTGCTTTCACTGGATATCACTAAGAAGAGTCTGGCTCCATCTTCTCTATTTCCCCCTCATCATATACTTATAAACATTGATAAGATCTCCCTGAGCCTTCCCTTCTCCAGGCCGAACAGTGCCGGCGCTCTCAGCCTCCTCTCATATGTCAGATATTCCAGTCCCTTAATCATCTTTGCGGCCTTTTGCTGGACTCACTCCAGTATGTCTGTGCCTCTCTTGTACTGGGGGGGCCAGAACTGGACCCAGCACTCCAGGTTTGGCCTCACCAGGGCTGAGAAGAGGGGAAGGATTACCTCTCTCGACCTGCTGGCAATGCAGCCCAGGATACCATTGGCCTTCTTTGCTGCAAGGGCACATTGCTGGCTCGTGGCCAGCTGGTCCACCAGGAGCCCCAGGACCTTCTCGGTAAAGCTGCTTTCCAGCCAGTTGGCCCCCAGCCTGTACTGGTGCATGGGATTATTCCTCCTCAGGTGCAGGACCCTGCACTCGCCTTTGCTGAACTTCATGAGGTTCCTCTCTGCCCATCTCTCCAGCCTGTTGAGGTCCCTCTGAATGGCAGCACAGCCCTCTGGTGTATCAGCCAGTTCTCCCAGTTTTGTATCATCTTCGAACTTGCTGAGGGTGCATTCAGTCCCGTCAACCAGGTCACTGATGAAGATGTTAAATGGTATTGGCCTCAGTATTGACCCCTGGGGCACACCACTAGCTCTTATTTGTTTACTCTATTAGGTTTATCATCTTTTGAAGCAGCCTAAAGTTTCAAAGAAAGACGAAAATGCCTTCAAGCAATCTTTGCCCATACACTTTGCCTTTTGCCTCCTGCACCATACCTTCTGTGGCCACAGAATCAATTTGCAACCTTGCTCTTTTTTTTTCTTTGAGAAGCAAATCTGTGCTAGGCCCGAACTGTTGTCAGAAAGACCTCAAAATCCAGAGATTACGAGGTGTATTTGACTCCAGCTCTCTCAATAAACTCCTAACACCCAAAGAAAAAATAAAACCAAAAGCACTGCTTTCTGAGAAGGCTCAGTGGCAGCATTTTATCTGTTTTTCCTATATGGTGTACATACATTTCATATTTCAATAACAAAGGAGAGACTCACAAAAGTTCACTTCAATGGAGAGGCAAATCAACAATAAGGAGTTTTGGAAGGGTGATTTAGAGCAGGAGCTTAACTTTAGATGATCTAAATTGTACCTCTCTCTGAAGGAGCCCCTTTCTTTCCACTACCTGCAGAGGAGGTGCAGAGAGATTAGCCTCCATCAACACTCCTCTAAATGTCAGTGCAACAGATTGCATATGACTTGTGGTTAGGAAACCAGATAGTTTAATGCAGCTATTAATTAAACAAAACCATCAAGCCGGTCTCACCATACATTTTCAGAACTGTAACTGAATGAGAATTTCAATGTTTGGAAGGATTTTTGTAATTAATTGCATCTGTGGAGGCAACAAAATAGTAACAGTGTCTGAAAAATTGCCCTTTGATGCTGTTAGCACATTTATGTGAGCAAAAAAACTCCCCTGTCTTTTCAAAAGTGCACTTACGGTAGAAAAAGAAATGGTTTGAAGAACTGTCATTCAAAACATGGTATATAACTGTTAAGTATATAAATAAAGCAGGGTGAAAACTTAGTTAAAATATTTACACGCACTGTAAGATTTAATGTTTCCTCAGAAACACCATTTACAAAAATGTTTGGCATAGTAAAAAAAAGCACTTAACCCTTGGACTGTGTGTCTGAGCGTTTCTTGGTATAGCTTCATGGTGGCAACACCAGGAACCATAAATCCACAGAGGACACCTCGGTAAATGCACGAATCAGATGTTCCTGGACTCCATCACATGTGCAAGTGGGGGGAAGGAGGCTGATGCTTTATGCTCTCCGTTGACCAGGGAAAGAAGGAATTGTACCCATAAACTGAATGCCCGCATTACTTTAAAGGAAACTTATCATCAATAGCTAAAAAAATACCTCAGGTAATATTTCTTTCTAAATCCCAGGCTAAAGTAGTATTTAYATTTTGTATCAATCAGGAGCCAGCAGCAATTTAGTAGGATTTAAACCAAGATAAAGACCTGTCTATGTGCAGAATATGAAAGTGTTTCCTATACAAGTTTTTCCTAAAAAACCCAAGGAGGCCACAAAGCTTTGTTTTCTAGAAGGCTCATCCCAAGCATATGAATGAATAATTGCACAGTTTATATATGTAAGGGATGTGTGAGGGATCTGGATTCCTCACATCTTTAAGAGAATTTTCTGCAGCTGTTATATTTACCAAGACAGAAACCCTTATATCTGCATTATACACCACAACATGGGTGAGAACACAGATTATTATTATATATCTAAGATTATGCATTTTAACTGTGGTGTTTTTCTGTGAAGTATTCTTTCAGAAATGTTAGGAAGCACTCAGATTACATTCATTATTAGAATTGATTTCTTCTATTGTTTGTTACTGTGAAATGTTTTCATTACAGTGTATGCAGCTTTATCTACATAGAAAAATGCAGTAAAATGTATTCCAGTGTAATGCAAATATTGGACTACAATACAATTTGGCTACAAATCATAACCTTTCTCCATTATTTTCTTCATCAGTAATTGTGGCAATGAGGAGCTTATTTGAGACAGAAGAATGAATTGCTAATTTAATGATTTTTACTGGAAAGAACTAGACCTCTAATGTGCAAGAAAACTCAGCAAGGCTGTATGTGTTAAGCAGATTATTAAAAGAATACAGTATGAAAAGATGAGCTAGACCTTTCCAGTGCATATAAAACACCTTCTCATTAAYGCTGTTTTATTCAGAAGCAGTCATAGATTTATTAAATGCATTATCAGTTTACCAGAATTTCTTTTATTTTCAGCTCAAATAATTTTCTCTCCTTTCCCCTGTGCCCCCACCTTAAGGCTCTGGCATTGCTCAGTGGTAATTATTAATATGATATCAGTATTTTGGCCCCTATTATATAAACACGTATTAGATATGCAGGTCCTGAGCCACGGAAACACCATCAATTTTGGACCGAGGAATTCAGAGGGACATATTCACGGCAGCTGAGTTATGGCCAATGCAGGGTTGCGGCTGGGCTCCTGCCTGCACTATCAGCCGTGGTGGGCATATGGAGGATGTCAGCACAAGGCTGGGCAGGAAAGCTGAGACACCGGGAAAGGCAACCACGTGAAAGCCGGGTCTGAGGTGGCTTGGCAGCAAGTCAGCTCCTAAGCAGCAATGCTTGTATTAAGGACATTCTGCCTTCCACGCTTAGAAGTAATAAAGTTTGATTGAAGACATGTTCAGATTGCACTCGGTCTCATGCCAGGTATTTAAAATTAAGTAGATTTGGGAGTTTGGCTATCTGAAGCAAAAGGGATTTATTCCAGACTTTCACAGTAGAAACTTGCTCTGTGGCCTGGAGCTGCGGAGCCAGAGAAGAAAGGACTACTGGGAGTCTGACCGCCTTCCTTTTCGGCAGAAAAACTCAGCGTGCTTTGCATGCTTTTCTTAAAATTCTTCCACTGAAGGAGGAGTTACCATTTGCCGCAACACTAGGAAATCCCCATTTTTCCTTAAAATTGCTGCAGGGTCCTATATATATATATGTGTGGGTTGTTTTTTTTTTTTTTGCTGAAAGTACCAAGACTGGGACTTATGTGACAGTAAGCTCTTGTCCTCCCTCTGTCTCACTCGCACACACACACACACACACACACACACACTTTCTAGCCCTTGTGCTTGTGAAGTTAGGTTTGCTGAAAACTATAGGCTCAAAAAAAAAGAAGCAAATTAAAAGAGCCACAAGTAGCATATTGATTTTTTTTATTTAGAAAGTTTCCTGATTCTCAGCCAATCCAATTATATTTGAAGCCTGACTCATGATTTCTTAATGCTCGATGACATATCAGTGTCCTTGGGGATCCACACAGGCTACGGCTATTGCACAAAACCCATATTAGGTTTATATACAATTCTCCATCTTAAAGATAGAGGAACAACCTTGCCAGTACACATTCTTCATTCACTTTTAGGTGATAGGAAATACAGTGCCTGTATTTGAAGTTCTGATTAAAGAATTTATTAGCTCAGCATTTCATATCACTAGCTCTCATATCACTAGCACACATGCAAATGCATGCTTTATTCATTTGGATTTGCATATGCATGCATGGTTTAACCTATAATGTAACCATATACTTTTATACTGTCATTAAAATAACGTGTGTACTGAAGGAGATAATGCCCTGCCTGGAGCCTAAACAACAAAGAATTTAAAATTGAGAATGCCTGGAATAAATATATCTACAGGATATGTCTCCTTTTGGCATTAAGTGCAGGTAGCAGGAGGGAATTATTAGACATCCTTCCAGGTTCACTCATGGCCTCGGAAAGCAGGTAACCAGCCAGACCATCCGTGCAAGTCGCATCTTCATGAATACTCATAATTACACAGTTACAGTAACAGCTGGAAGTTGTTTCAGGCTCTCTGTTCAATGCAAAGAAAGTTTTGCTCTTCCGTCTCAGTTTCTTTTGCATTTTTAAACCAGTTTCTTTGTTCATCTTGACCTATTTCTAGGACAGGATACTATTTTGCATACAAACCTATGTGCCTTTCCTACTGACCCAGAGACCTTAATCTCTAATGGCTTGTGGTTTCCTGTTTGGGGAAGCGCTAGAGCAGCAGCCTAAGCTGCTTCAGCCAGCAGACTGATCCCAGTTAACTGCAATGTATTTGCATTTTGAATGCTCTTGTTTTCACTGACCAAAACATGCCACTAGTCAGGAAGATAGTGAAGCATCTGCAAGGAACGGTTGCATATTTCTTCCTTCCATTAGTGGAGATTCCTAGCTAATTTGGGAATGCTCGTGGCTACAGCAACGCTCTAGATTCGGCTTTGTGCTGTTTCACGTGCAATGTGTTTTTCTCTTGTTGCAAGGGAGGAAGGGGGAGCAAAGGAGTTTCCCTGATGTAATTGTTTGTGTCAGATAAACTTTCCATAAACCTCTTATTGAAGAATTCATTTCATTAAAGCCAAATTAGACACCAATAGCTTGATATGCCTCATTAAGGCTTATTTAAAGTAACAGTAAACTGCTTAGAGATTTTTAGCTAGACTTTTAGCTGACTGTGAACAGACAAATAGCAAGACCAAGGCTTTTCCTTTTACTGTATTTTTCACTCACTCATACGTTTGGGCATAGATATATATCAAAAGTACATTTACTAATGTACCTGGAGTCAAACTCTGAACATGTAACAGGGAAGACATTACTGAATACAATAATTTATCTGCAATTCTTTTGTTTGACTGTTTAAAGGACAACTATATTTTTCTTTGTGTTATACTAGGTGAAAAGACTCAGAAAGCAAAGAAAATAGCTGGGATAAAGTTTGTCCTTTCCCATGAAACTTGCAGTCAAAGAAAAGAAATTCCCTACAGAATGTTTATTTGCATTGTGTCTTCTAGATAGATTGCAGAATTGCAAGAAAAGGTTTATTTGGCTTCTGAAACAATTACATTGCAAGAGTCTGTACATACGTGAAGGAGAAGGGTAAGGGCATTAAGAAATGCTCGGGATTTCAGCATCTTTTCATAACGAGGATTCTGGGTAAGAACGACCTAGGTAGCATACCCAGTACTTTCTGAGGCCCAAGTCCTTGTGAATGTGAACTTTGGTGTTTTTCCTCATCAAGATGAAAATAGGAATGAGATTATCTGATGTTTCAAACAAGGCACTACCCCACAAATGGCTACAGTTTTGTTCTGTGAGTACAGCAGGAGATCACCTGCACATTTATGTGGGTCTATAATCCTGTGTACTCTATAACTCCATATCACTGGCATCAGTTTGTGGGCTCTTCAGCCTAAGGTCCTTGAAGACAGAGGAACATGTCACATATCTTAAGTATCTGAGCTTTTGAACTTAAAGCATATTATTTAAGTCTATAATAAAGTTGTACAGCAGTGATATGGTGAGTTTGGCTCATATTTCTCTGTTGTGCTGGAGACATTGCAAAGATATATGCTATCAAGAACAGTTTTAGCTTAAAATATCAGTTGTTTTCAGTTAAACTCTCAGACAAGCTGCAGACTGGGAGTTCGTCAAAGCTATTGAGCTATGTCCAACAAATCAAAAATGATATGTATGCATTCAGCATTCACAAACAAATGGAAATATGCAAATAAAAATATTTATCCATCTCAAATGGACAGTCACTTCTGATATTCTGAAAAGAAGCTAGAGTTTTAAGAGTAAAAGAAAACAAAAACATAGCTGCAGCCTCAAGTTCCCCAAAAGTTCTGTTGAAGCCTTGCAGTCATGTCTCTTAGTAACAAAGAGATAAATCCTAAACTAAGACTTCTGGAAATTCATCTTCAAAATTTCCATTTTTGCCATAGCTCTCTGTTTCCATCATTCTCGCTGACCCCTTTCAGAGAGCATGACTAGGAAAGAGATCCTGAGAAAAAATAGTCTCCCAGCTCTGGAAGCATCTTTATTTTTTTTTAATGTTCCTTCTCCCATTTCCCTAAGAGTCACTACTAAAAAATGTCCATCATCTCTTGCATGCTAGAGCTCAACATCATCTTGAAAACAGTGTTAAAATCTAAATGTTGAGAGGTACTTCATCTGGAAAAGTTTCCTTGGTGAAGTTCACGGGACAGATTASGAGATCATTTTACATGGAAAACCTGAAATCTGTCATAGTAATTTAGGTGACGCAGAGTGAGTTCTCTCAGTTAAACTTAATTCCCATTTTCCCAATAGAAAATTTTGTATCTGAATATTTGTACATGCCACCTAAGGGGAATTTTTAAAAGCAGCTATGCAGAATACCCTTCATTCAGTGCTACCTGGACTGTGAGTGAGTCTACATTTACCAAAAAGTTAAAATCAACCATTAGAAAGCCCATCACAGTGTGGTTTGATGAGCAGTTGAGCTGGTCTAGGCTGCCGTTGCCAAAGGGCAACATTTTCCCCCTACTGCCCCTCCTCGCACCCTCCTCCTCATCCCACTTCTCCGGCTTCTCCCCCAGTGGTTCAGCCTCTCCAGGCATCCACTTGGGCACACCACAGCCCTCGAAGCAAAGAAGTGACAATCTGAACAAGAAGGGAAAACAGAGGCCCAGAAATTAAATGACTATCTCAAGATCACACAGTAAGTCAGCAGAAAAGACCAGGCCAAAATTCTGATTTTTTAAACTCTGGCCCTTGAAACTGGTCCTTGCTGTGCCTTACCTAACCATTCAAAGATAGGCCAGCTCAGCAAAATAAGAAGAGGTAAAATAAGCAGAGGATTTTCTTCTCCCTCCTTTCAGGAAAAAAAAGTAAAATCAAAGGAGCTGATTTTCTGCTTATATTGCAAGGAAGGCATTGATAATAGTTCATTTTTCTGCTTGACAAGTAATACTGAATAATATCCAATTTGTGCAAGTCATAGATGAGTGCAGCAGTCTGTTTTTTAGCCTGATTTCATAAGGATCTGAGGCTTATGCAGTTGTGGTGGACATCCATCTCTCCCAATCACTTTTGAACCCATTGGCCATTTTCAACCAAATCTGATATGGAGAGGTCTCAGAGATATTAAGCTCCTGTAACATTCATGAAAAGCAGTGCCTGAACGGAGGAGGGAGAAACCTGAATTAATACTCCAACAAAAGCAAAGCTATAGTCTGGGGTCATTTAGGAGAGAGAGGACAGAAACCATGGTATTGTGGGAGGATGTAGGAGACACAGAGGTAGTTTAATGGTATTTCAGCAATGGACTGGAAGAGCAGCTGAGGCTATTACAGTAGAGAGTTGTAGGAAACACCACCACAGGAATCTAGGTTTGTTAATTCTGCTGTTTCTTTCATAGATGAAAAAATAGCTTTCTGGGTTTTCTAAAACTGCATAAGGTGTTTGAAACATTCCATTTAAAATCTTTTCTTTTGACTGACTGACTGCTTTCAAAGAGGAAGGGTTTAAACATTAGAGTCTTTTCTAGAGGGAGATCTTACACAGAAAATAAATGATCATTACATTTATTTAATTTTCAATCCTGCATGCCCACAGACTTCCAAAACAAAAATAAAACCACAAGCCCACAACAATGTCTGTATTTATTTTGGCCTT
This sequence comes from Apteryx rowi, assembly GCF_003343035.1. Classification (NCBI taxonomy): domain Eukaryota; kingdom Metazoa; phylum Chordata; class Aves; order Apterygiformes; family Apterygidae; genus Apteryx; species Apteryx rowi. The sequence goes on from NW_020450784.1 coordinate 288,975, forward strand.
TTCAAAGTGATATTCTACAGCTTTTTACCAATGTGTTCCTAATTGCTAAAGTAAATGCAAAGTTAGATCCAAAATTTGAAATGAGACACCAGTGACTGACTGAATTAGGAAAAGAGATGCTTCCGCTAATTGTTTTCCTATGAGAGAAAGACAATGCAATAACGTTCCTGAACAGTGTGACAAGTTCAGAAACAAGTGTGCAGTCACAGGCTGTTGCACATCATGGATTTTGTCTTTCAGGAATTAATGAGCAAGGTTACCGTGAAACAGCTTTAACATTCTACAGTCCATTCAGAAATAATGATGACAAATATTTCTGGATGATACAAGCCCAGGAACACTCCCTCATGGCCTTTCCCAACAGCTCTTTAAGAATTCGTATCCCTGTTCTTTGCCTGGCTTCCTCAGTTCCTCCCCACTGGCTGGTGCTGGGGGGGTGTGGGGAGGGCATTGCTCTGCTCTGTTGTAGAGGACTCAAGAGCTCACCAAGCCACACGCTCCAGCACTGCGGAGGGTGTTGAACTTGGCTTGGGAGCTAAATATTTTTCAATCTTTCAAAATCAATTATTGTCTGAGCTTTTTGAAGAAACTCCAGATTATCTCATATCCCCCTATTTTTCCTTGACTGTGGGGAGAGTGATAATCAAATAAAACTCATAGCATTTAAATTAGAAATGTTATTGTGTTCCAGAGCTGTCATTACTGTTATAACTTTTGGAGGCTGTGAGTGACACACGCAGCGCTGGGAGCCTGGCACACGCTTTGCGGAGCCCCTTCTGAGCCCTGCAGCCCTGCTGAACGGCCCTGCTCCCATCCACACCGAGGCTTTCCCAATGCAAAGCGCAATGCCTGAAATATCAGAGTCATCGCAGATTACCTCCAGGCTGCCACCTGGGCTAGCAGGACCTCAGGAGTTAAACAAATCTGTCCAGGGGAGAGCCAGCACCTTCATACTCTCCACATGCCTATCAGGCATGCAGCTGCAGTGCTGGCAATAAGCATAGACGTTTCAGCAAGTCTCCAGCAGTATCAGCTTCAAAAAGAGTAATAGCATGGGCACATTTTAGTATATAAAACAGGCTGCATGAAGACTATCATGCTCATATTATTCAACTGTTCTATCCCCTTCATGCTAGCCAACAAGAGAAAAAAATAGGCCTGAAAGAAGGCTTTTGGCCTCTAGCACTTGATAAATTAATACAAATTAAGAACTAATCTGGGATGAATTGCAAAATCGGGGCTGAACATTTGTATTTCTGTGCAGAAGTATGCAGGGGTAGAGCGCCTCAACATCAATCAACAGAGGAAGGGGAAAAGACTCCAAGAAGGCTATCGGCCCAACAGCCAAATGAAACCCTTGTAGGCTTTCCCGGGGAGCCTGGAACACTGCCTCATTTATTCCAGATGTAACCTACAAGACTCATTTGTTCTGATGATGGCTAGATAGCAATATTTCATATATGTGTCTCAAATAGTAAGCGACTAGAGGTTAAAAATAGCACTGTCACACAAGTACTGTTCACATCCGTAAGCAGGAGATCTGGGATCAAACTTCACAAGATCGTCTTTTGTTTTGAGTCCCTAGAGGTTGAGAGCGTGTCAGCAACAGCGGCACGAGATGACTCTGCTTGGTCACCACATGAGCTTTAATCCAGGGAAAAACTGCCAGCTCCTCAACATTTTTCTGTGCAATTAGTCCAATGTTAACTTCTCTGGCTCCTGTGTTTTCTCGTCTGTAAAATTTAGATACTCCATATATCACCCAAGTTCTACAAGACCTAATTTGTTAGTATTTATAAACTTGCTCTGCTTTGGAAAATGTACAGTGACAGATCTCATAAGAAAGTTTCAGGGTTTCAGAGTTTCTTAATAGGAATAACTGTACTGAGATCGTCTTGGAACAAGTAATGATTCATATCCAGGCATCATTATTTAGGATCAGAAGATTCATGAGCAATCTTGCGAAACTGTACTGCCACTTTCTACAAATAAAAGTGCAGCTTTTCAAAAAATAAAATTATGCCRTATTACAGCTTAGAGAACTATCCCTTTACATGTGGTAGATCTTCACATTAACTGCAGTTCTGATTTTTTGTAATTTGATTTTATGGGTTTTCCCCCCTCAGGATTGTTATTTATTACTTTAAAAAAATTGAAAGAGTGTCTGAAGAGACAGCCAGTACAAAAGTACAAAATAATTACCAGAAGCAATCTAGTTTAACAAGTTTAGCAAACCTAGTAAAAACAGCAGCGATGGCTAATGTGTTAGCATGCTTACTCACAGTTTCAGCTGCTCATGGAAAATTACACAGTGAAGGTATATCTAGAACATGAGGCTTAACTAAAATTTGAACTTACATGTCAAGGATGCTTATTTGAAAAGATAGTTATAGTCTTGCAGATCAAGTTGGAATAATGATGATGAAAATGTTGAAAAAGCAGAAATTCCATGCAAAAAGGCAAGAATCTTTAATTTATTTCAGTGATTTGAATGCAGTTTGTAGTAGAAGGATTCTCACTGCTACATAAATTCTTAAGAAAACTTGCATAACAAATATACATGTCTATTTTCAAGTCTTTTTTTAACAAAAGAAACTTTTGTCAATTGGAAAAGTTGGTTCGGGAAGAATAAGAAAAAAAATGCATTTGCCTCATTATCATTTATACATGACTGAAAGAAGTCACTTTCCTTAACTGCAAAGTAAAAGTCAAGAGTTCAAATGAGGATAAAACTAAACTTGGTGCAAGTCATCTCCATCTTCAAAAGCCTGTGCTGGAGAAAAAAGGCACTCTATCACAGCTTTGACTTGTGGATGACTCCTGAGGTAAACTCATGTGAAATTATGATCGGTTCTAAATTTTGCTTTTTCTTTACTCTGTGATAATAGAAAATATGTGATGTTGTTAAAAGCATCCAAGAGTTAGATGCTATTTTTATTTCAAGTAGAAGACATGATGTATTCCAGCATGCTTTTTAAGCTGGACAGTGGCAACAGAACATTTTGGAAACAAAAATGTACTTTGAGAGTTCCAATGAAGTGTAGGGATGTGTTATTTATAGTAAATCACCATTAAAATATTTTTTTCATGTAATTTTGCTTATGAAATATTTCTCTGGTTGTCAAAGAGACGCATAATGTGACTCTTCACAGCATACTATATGATGACAAAAATGTGATCGATAACTTGTAGATAATTTTTCAGGGAGTTATCCATGAGAATGGACAGTTACAGAGAGAGAAAAGCAACAAAGAATAAATGAAAAAGAAACAAGTAATTTTCACACACAAACTAGAGTATCTTACACTAAAAAAAATCTAATTTCAAATAACTTTCCAGATGTTTCTGGGAAAAAGCACTCACCTCTTGAACAACTGAGCTAAAGGATTGAATAACCAAGGTATAATTTTAACTCTATTACAACAAGTTTAACCTCTAAATTATATTGTTTTCTGTACAATAAATGACTAGAATAGGAAAATGATTTCAATTTTAGGATTTCAGTGTGCTAATTAGGCACAGAAACATTAGGACCTGGATACCAGGATGAAGCTGTAATTAGCAGAGATTTAATGAGCTGTTTAATGATAAGTGACAGGGATATGTAACTTTACAACCATAATTTCCTGACTAGATGAACTCTTAAATGCTGCAATTCTATGTCCTACCCCAAGGCATTTTGACCTTTCTAGCTGCCCAGAGGAGAAACAACAGCCTACAAAGTTTTTAGGACCTACACAATATTTTAGCAACAGGAAATTCCTATAGTTTCGGGGCAATTTCTTACTCCGATCAGAGCAAACATCATTTTCCATGCTACTCTAAACATTTTTCTGCTCCTTATAATCTATTTTATGTGGATGGAATAGTTTGTCTGATGACAAGAGGATCCTCTGAAGTAGCCACAGACGGATAGAATATCAAGGGCATCCAATATCCGCAGCCACATCAAATACATTTTGGGAGATGGAAAGGATGCACAAAGAAAGCCTATAATAAAACACCTCATAAAATAAGACCAGAAATGCAATCCTAGAAAGAAAGCAAAACCCAGCGTTAGAAAGACTGTATTTGTAGCATTCACAGACGTCAAGGAGCAATTCTGCTAGATAAAGCATGGGTCTGAGAATCAGGTTATCTGAAACCATTAATTGCTTCTGACTATCCGTGACTTTAGACAAGTCAGACTCCCTCTGCCAATCTTAACATGGGGAAAGTTACAGCTAACAAAATTATTTGAATGTGATGAAGTCCTCAGATTCCTGATAGCAGACACTAACTTATGGCTAATACTTTTAAAACTCAGTAAAAGGAATATTTTTTTTCAAATCTTAATCTTTCTTAGATAAATGAATTATAATACATGCCATATCTATGTGATCACTTACAATTTTTTCTCCTTCGCTCACAGTTTGCCTCCTTCAGTGCTTAGCATGCATTTGTTATGATTGAGATAAGCACTCTGTGGAGCAGTGCCTGAATTTTATCCCTATTCTATTTTCAATTAACTCAGAGTAAATCCAGCATTAAACAAACTGCATTCTATTCTTCCATTTTAACAGAATTTACAGTGAACAAGATTGAGAGATAATGTAGTTAAAGAGTACTTGGAAAGGTCCAAATGGCCTAGATTCTGCCTATATTGAGATGCTGACAGAGTTTAAGTATCTGTGTCAATGAGAATGATAAAAACCCTGTTCTCCTGCAACAAATACCCTTGGCAGCACCCAAAACCTTGCCAGACACCCACACTGCATGCCTGTGTGTGCACAAAGAGGCTGATGCTCTAGTGTGGTCCAGAATTTCTGCATGTGTCATGGATGCATCCTGCACTTGGGATTCAGTGGAAAACTCAGCTGCATGGTCACATCCGCTGAAAATATATACAAACCCACCTGGCCAAAGCTGGCACTACTTGGGGCTTCAAAACGAAAAAAAACATACAAAAGTGGGTGGCAAAAGAGGAAGTGATGAAGAAAACAGATTAGACAAGGCATCGGCCAAATGCCAGGTCTGTTATCTATGCTGGTATATATCTGCTATGATGGGTGTATAAAGCTAGCAATAGGATAAAACTGTATGTTTATCAAAAGTGCTGTATGGGTAATACTTGCTATGATATATAATCTAGAAGTTCTGAGGCTATAAAATGTTTGATAACATGGAAATCTCCAGCAACTTTACCAGGTTATAACATCCTTCTGCCTCTCTCCCTGCCGCCTGCCACTCTTTCCTTTCTCAGTGGCTTGACATTCAAGATGATTTTTTTTTTCTTGGCTGACAGCAAAATACACATTTTTTTTTACTTGCCCTTTTTCGCTTATGCTAGAACGGTTCCCTGACCCAGTGCCTAGCGTGGTGGACAAGCAGTTACATTTGCACAGCCGAGAAGGCATGGCTGATGTGCAAGGGAGCAGGAACGTGTTAACCTGATTTTGCTACGAAGGGTAATGTGTCATGAGGCCATGTGAGAACTGTGGCCTTATCTAGCTGTGAAAGCAGGAGCCAAATAGAATTGCAACTTGGTTAACATCCTTAAGAATTAAATACCAAATACATTTTGTGATAAAAAGCTGGCCCAGCCCCGGACAAATATTACCAATGCTTCATTTGCAGTACCGCCAGCACCCACAACTATTCAAAAATGCCACAAGGTAGGTCTGCAGTGTTTAATTGATTAGACAAGGAGGAATGTGATCGTGCAAGACAGGTCTTAGCATTTACAGATCCTAAGTGTTTTGCTGTGGAATTCTAATACAAGCAACTTTCTTCTGCTGTATCATACCAAAGGGGATGGGAAGCAGGATGGTGGCAGGTAGGGCTCTAGGACACAACTCCATAGTACCAAGTTTATGCTGAGAACAAGTCTCTGTCTTCGTTTCTTGTCTGAAAATGGGCAAAGGAAAATAGCAGGAGTGGATAAGGACATGGATTTTGCCACAGTCTTGGGGGCTGCTCTGCACAACTTTGTGCTGGATCAGGCAGCATTGCTGGGGGAAAGGCAGAGCCATGATCTGTCTGCCTTTGGAAAAAGCCAACCCATTTTTTTCTTGAAGAAGGACAGACTTGGTAAAGAAGAGGCCAGTTTCTAGCAGTACTGTGCATCATGCTGTAAGGGAGGGGAGGAGCAGAAAAAGCAAGCAATGAACCGTCTGGGCTGTCAGGTTGTTACTAGCTACCTTTGACCCTGGCATATCTATCTCCCTGCTCCTAACACAACTTCATGCAGAAACTGCATCTTCACAGAAATCACAGTTAAGGGACTGCTTGCTGATAGGCCTTGCTTTTCTGTATTTCCTCACTTGTCTTTACAGGCCACTGTCTTGTGCACTTCTCAGATTCTAAAATGGCTTTCAGAGACGGGTGGATAATATCCARCTATGACAAAAGCTTTCAACAGTCATCTAATGTCCCAACTGAATAACTCAATCTGGAACACAAAGCCCATAGAACAAAGTGCCAATAATGATTATATCCAACCTTTCCCAAATAACTGCTGCAACATGCAGACAATTATCCCTTGCCAAGTAATACAAAAGTGAAAAGTGATGTACCACAAAACTTTGGGAAATAAAGAGTCATGCAATTCACACTGGCAGCCCTCAAACAGAAAACCACTGCTTGTTCCGTATAGTACTTGGATTTTGTACTATTCTCATGTACCATTGGCATAGCAAAATCACTGGTGCGTGGATAACAAGACAGTTTGCTATGTTAATGTTGTTTTATGAAACCTCTTTCTGAGCCAGTAACAAGGATTTGAAGAATACAGTGTACCATTCACCTTATTTTTCAATTAAAATAACAGCAGCCAACCACTTAATGCTAGAAGATTAAATGTATGTGGATTAGTTCCTGCAGTCTTTTCCTGATTTTAGTAGGAATAATACAGCCAAAGTTGTAGGATAACCTTGAAAGATGGCCAGTTTGCCTGTATGCCATATTTTAATCACTGCCTAAACCTGTTGGTATAAGATTTCCTTGAAAGTGGCAGTATAAAACATCGTCTGGAAAAACTTGATGAAAATCTGTAAACAATGCAATGAAATTCTTAAACAGCTGCAAGAGGGAAAGGTACCAAATTCTTTCTACTCTAAAGGCAGCTTGATACAATCATATATCCAAGTAATGGAGAAAAAAACAGCCTAACCTCCAAAGCATAGCACAGGAAAGAATGCCTGTCCTGCTTTGAAGTAGTGAAAATGTTTTCGTAAGATTTGCACACTTTATCTTCAGTGAAATAATATGAATTAAGAACCCTTCTTGAACATGCTGGAATCTAATACAAATTTGAGAAGATGAAGCAGCGAGGAATTCGTGAGGTTTTTGATCCCTCCTGAGGACTGAGTCTGATTTAGTTGTCTGTTTTGCAAGACTTTCCAGGCAAAAGTCCTCCTAATGCAGCAGCCCCCTCACTTGTAACAGCAATTCATCAAAACGGATAAGTCGATGGAAATTATCCATCCCTTGTTCCAGCATGAGTATTGCATGATGAAGAGTAAGCAGCCATTTGGAAGCAATCACCTTCCTTCTGTTCCCTCCAGTTTCTCCCGGTAATTCCAGTAGTCCTCCGAAAATAAGATTTATAGCCAAAAAAGGGGTTTCCTACCCTAGTGAGTCTATTGCACTCTTATGTAGTAGAGGATTACGTATATTGATAATGCGSCAGCCTCAAGATCCCTTGCATCTAATTTTCAAAAACAGCTCATTGTACCCATTAGCCAGAATAGAAGCATTTATTTTAATTCCATCAGATTTTGCCTTCATGCAATAAGTACTCTGATATGATTAGAGCAACATGGAGTTGGAATCCCAACCTAGTGTGTTGAAGGCATATTCCTTTAATTCATTTTTCACCTATGTGCTCCAAGGCAATGCAAAGTTGTTCAGCTGTGCACTTCTGTATCTGTGTGATTTTCCTTGAAGTTTAATCTTCGTTCTGGATTCAGAAGGATGTAACACTTATTCTTAGGGTAATTATACCAAAAATGTAACATATTTGCTCTTAAATGACTGATTTATACACAATCTTAACTGCAGTCTAATATTACTTTCTATAAAAGGACTTCCTTGTGATTTCAAAATGAAAAATTTTATACATATAATCTAAGTAAAACAGTCAAAGAAAAATGCTTTGGTACAATACTTGTTTGAAGATACATACCATGCTAAAACATTCATTCCTGCTAAGTGGACTGCGTTTTTTTTAGCTCTGGCTCCTGTCTGGTGCTTCAGAGCAGCCCAGAGCTGCACATACCCATCCACAATGGCTATTCTTTGTGATTTCTTGCAGCTCCTGCCTTGGAAGGGGGGAAAGGGGCTGGCATTGAGACTCACAGGCCTTGGAAATGGTGAAGGCAACAAATTTCAGAAACTGCAGCAGGCTGAGCAGTGAATTTGGGCAGGCAGCTGGTCTGGAAAGTGCTGGCATTTGTAGGGGACAAAAACATCTGCAGTAAGGGCCAAAAGCACCAATTCCAGGGCTTCCAAAAGACCAAATAAGATTAATTACAGCGTACACTGAGAGGAGGCTGGGGCTGGGAGGCAGCAACAGACGCACAGCATAACCTTCCAAAACATGCAGAGCCTTCGGGAAGTTTCACGGCATTTGAGGCGGCTAATGAGCTGATAACATTTTAGTTTGAGAATGCTGCATTGACTAATTAATCCCAGCTCCTGATCTCTGTATTGCTCTGATCTTTATCTCCTATCCTTTAATCCTGCTTTTCTTGCTGATCTTAAACTACAGGTTGAGTTTTCTTTCAAGAATCTCTCTCCTTCCCTCCCCTTCTTCCACCTTTTTTCAAGATGGAATATTTCTCCTGTGTTATGGGGTAAAAACCAACCTTAAAGCACTTAAAGCACTTCCAGGAAGTGCTTCTTTCAGAGTGGTCTCTTCTGTTGTTCTCAACAGAAGTGAAATTATTTTTCCTATCTCAGGATTTTTTTCCTTCTTTCTACCCAATGCTCACTTAGCTTCTCTTTTTCTTTCTTCTTCTTTTTTTTTTCAAACTTTGTATTCGTTGGCTATGTCCATATCAGGACATGAAACAAGAGCATGGCATGATTTCCAGCACTTGCATTCATCCATGCAGCTCAGTCTCTGATGGGATTTTTACCTGGGCTAAGCAGCACCCCCCTGTGCAGTGGCCAGCCCCACCGTGGGAGGAAATGCATGCTTGGGACTGTCTGTGAGGGCAGTTTGGGGACAGCCGCCTGGCTGTGGGGAGGAAGAGAGTTCAGGTACGTGCATACAAGATGAGCTAGGATGCTTTGCCACAGGGGCATTGAATAGCTTCTGTCCTCTTTGATTTAATAATGCAGATGGAGCTATTGAGTCTAGGAAGTACATATCATTTTAAAAAGAGGTAGTTTTACATAGGATTAAGAAATAATGGGAAGTGAAGTCTGTGAAAGGGAAGTCTCAGTGAGTCTCAGTGAGAAACGGGAAAATACAACCATTATACATTCCCTAGAGGCAGCTAATGCATGAGATTTCACTGATTTTTTTAACTAAATGAGAAGTTTAAAGGTCTATATTGTTATTCAGATCAAAGAAGTCTTTAGCAAGTAAAGCTACATTTCATTAAAGAAGTCTTACTTAATTTTTACCCTAAGTAACTATTAAATACAGCAATATTCTAAAATTTTCTGTGTAAGTCGGGGGCAAGTATCCTATCTCATTTGTGCCTAGCAAAGTGTTTGAATGCAAACTGTGCTTCATGCAGTCATTGTGATCTAGATGAAGAAGCGTGGACAGAAGTGGCTGAAATATTTCTTAGTGAAGAATTTGCTTCGGAGAGAAAAAAAGTTGCACTCAGCAGCTGGAAAGCATGGCAACAGCCAAAAATTAATTCAGACACAGGGAAAATAAAGCATATTACACAGGGCTTAAGCTAATTGTAATCACTAAGTGAAAACCCCTTCTGGCTTTTGGACTAGCCTAGACCAGTTGTTTCACTTGGTATTTGTGTTCTGCATGGATAAGCTGAGTAATACCTGCCTCAACAAGTATTCAGGCAGGATTTGTGCACTCAGTTCAGTCCCTCACTGCCAGTTTGTGGCGGGCAGGATTTTCTGTGGCAAGGATTATGCTCCATTTTAGAGGACAAAACATATATCACTCACCAGCACAGAAGCTGAGCAGCTAAGAAGCTTTGTAATTAAGAAACTTCACAATTGCATTCCATAATTTATTCATAGTATCAATTACAGGATTCCTAGTAGAGGAAGTCAACCTAATTATATTTTAAAAAATTTAGATTAGTTTCTTCTGTTCAGTTAAGGCAAGCCAGAAACTCTTCAGGGTACCCACACTGCCAGTGGCAAACTCTAATAACTTTGCAGCAAGATGGTCAGCTGGAGCAGCTGGTGGAAGAATACTCTTTGCAAAACAAAAATTCTAGTCAAGCCAGGCTAGCTGGTTTAGTTTTTGTGAGTGAGTGCTTAGCCTGCTGAATACAGTAAATTATGACTGTTTTTATATGTGATAGAAATCTTGCAACTTCTGAAAACAAAAATAGCCAATGGAAATTACATTTAGGAACTCCAGTCCGCCTTTCAGTATGATGAATAACCTTTCTTGGCCCAGATGCATAAGTGCAGATGACAACTTTTGAGGTGCATATTAGGGACAGAGTTATCCAAGACCCAGATCACCTTCTGGGCATGTCTCGTCCTCTTCGTGGATAGATAAGGAGCTTCCTAAAGCAGGCCCCTCACACGCATAAGTGGAGGGGGTGGGTTTGGTCCTGCATTCCCAGAGCACAGCCAAGCTTTGGGTTCATGTAGCCCTAATGCCATGTGGCTCATCGGAGATGCTGGCACCGCTGTGGCTGGCGGAGCAGCCTCCAAACTGATAGTGCTAGTCCAGGGGGCCAAAGTCATCAGAGACCCGCTTTGCGCCCTGGGCTGCCCCACTGCTTCCCCTCTGCCGTCCTGAATGAACCAGCCCCTTTCCTTTTTTTACTAGGYCAAGGACACCACTTCAGCCTGGGGGAAGGTTAAGCTTTTAGTTAAAAACAAAGCTACTCTATTTATATTAGATCATCAAAAGAAAAACGTCACAGCTTGCAAGGAGAGCGGTGCAACAAACAGTGCTTCTGGCAGAGTATGCTGTGGGCATTTTCGGATGTAATTTCAAGTACCAAATAAAAAAGCACCAGGTATGTAGTTCATTCACAAATGCTTTTGCCCTGATAAAAGAACAGTGGGCCCCAGACCCATCACAGCAGTTATTACAGGACATTCCTTCACATATCCCACACAGTGAGTTACAGCCTGCTGTATTATAAATCCAGCTGTATTTTTTGGTGCATTAGTGGTCGCTTGACTACAACTGAGTCCGGTCAGAGTTCAGATGTTTGGTGAACTTTTTTCATTCCTCCCTTTCCTGCTAAGAGCTATAAACTCATTTTCCAAATATTTCACCCCAAGCTTCCATCTACGGATTTGGGATTATGATTTCTTTCAAGAAATTTTCCAGAAGGATAAATAAGCCACCAAGTAGTTTACTGTATTTCCTAATTACAAAGCGAGCACATTACCAGAGCAAGCAAAATCGGCACCTTTTCTTTGATCCATTCCTCTTGATACATCAGTCAGTCTTTGGTAGACACTTCCCAATATCTGGATCAATGATTTGTGCATGACCAGGAGGTGAGATACAGGCAACATATAAGCAGCAGGGAAACTTATTTCTGCACAGAAACAAGACCAGAGATTGGCCTAAAAGCTCTTGTATTCATTATTGCAGCTAACAAGGCTTTATTGTCTTCATTATATCTTCAGTTAAAAACTGTGCAACTACAGTCCAGTTGTGGAAGGTGTGGTTACCCACATGGGTGAATTTATTCAGTTCTGGGAGTGATGAAAGGTCTACAAAATAGCTCCAGTCTTCAGGCTTCTGTTGTAAGGGAATTTTGGTGGGAAAGTTGCTGTAAACAAAATAAAAAATAGCCTAGACAACTCAGTCTGCACCTATTTACCAGAGAGATTCAATGACATATTATGAAAAATACCACATAAATGAGAAAAGCCTTTCCTGATTTTGAAATCTCTCTTTAGCACTTCAAAGTCATAAGTCATTTGACATATTTCATCATATTTGGGTCAGAAAGGGGAAAAACAACAACAAAGTAACCAAACACTTCCCATGATCAGGAGGCTGCTGCATTTTCTAACAGAACAGAAGAGGGAAGGTTTTCCTCAAAACACTGAAACAGTCATGCTTTAGAAACCATAGCCACAATCTCACTTTCTCCCTAGACCAAGCCACGGGGAAGTGAAGGTATCATTCATAGTTTGTCTTCTCTCCCTCTCAGTGAGACAGGGAATGAATAGGTACTTAATGGACTCTGGACCCAAAGCATTTACTTTTCATTCATGCCACATAATGAACTGAAGCTGATTACATCAAGCCCCCTCTCAGCAATATTGTAGTGTATTCTTGGTCAGCTGAATTCTGCGCTCACAAGATCAGATCTATTGCTTTGTTTCTGGACTGTATGGTGGGAACACTAAACATTATTTTTTTTAAAAGAGAGGTGAACCACATTTAAATTTTAGTCTTTTAAATATCTCTTTGTAACAAAACATACAGAGCTTGAGATGCAGTCGTACCTTCAATCAGTCATTGATTAAAAAGTGTTATCAGTAATGCCAAATATCTGATCTTCTCGAAGATACAGAATGTACAAACAAGACTCATTTAAGAATTTGTTTCCCACCTTTTAGGTAATTCCACACAGAGTATGAACATCTTCTTACAGACTTAAATATACCAATAATCAGTAACTGATACCAGTAATATCAGTCTCAAGTAAATAAGTTCCTTAGAAAAGTTTTTGCATGGGGCCTAAACATCCAGTTGTGACATACTTTACCAAATATTTTGGATCATCATTGTGAGAATTCAGAAAGATCATGGTTCTGGAAGGGATTACACAAGTTACAGGCAGTATAATCAGATACATTATTTCACTTTTGAATTTAATAGCCAAAATGCCAGAAAAAGAGCAGCAATTTTCAACAGTTTGACTTTAGGCAACAAGATCAGAACATGACCCATATCATTTAAGCTTGTTCACAACATCTGTGAGCGTGTCCACCACAGTCTGCAATAACCCCTACAATAAGGAGAAGTGCCTTGACAAAAAACGAAGTGGAGGAGAGTTGAGACCAAGACCATGCAATTAAGCTGTTTTTACTTCTGGTCCACATGGAAAGGAATTCATCTCCAGCTAGAGACAAAGATCTAGTAAAAAACATGATCAGGCTTGAACTTAAGAGATACAGAGAAGCTTGGTAATGTTTCAAAATGCATTTACTAAAACTGTTTTATAGACTAAGCTTTAATCTAAATGAGCACATAACCCAAATTTTAGGTGTACGAGTAGTTTCTTTGAAATCAGTGGAACCACTCCTACACTTGGATCAACATACACTGAAATGAATGACTACACAGTGAGGATAAGCTAAATTTTACACAAGCTGCATTTAGACCATTTTCTAATGCTGGTATAAGAATAAGACATTTTTCTTTCTGCTTGTGTGCCAACTGAGTGGCATAGCAAGGTTGCTTGTTTGAATCATATTGAGTGCTTATCTGGCAAAAAAAAGGGAATTATAGAAGTTAATGCGTTCTGTAACAGTCTTAGAGAAGGAAGGAAGATGTTTTTCATTATTATACAGCAAACTTGGTAATATGGGGAGAAACAATCACTGTAAAACAAGATGAATGTCTGTATTTAAACCACAAAACCTATAATCAAAATTGACTCCTGCTTGAACTTGTTCTTTAGGTAATTTTCATGATGAAGTTTAAATTTGAATCTCATTCCAGGTATTAATATTAAATAACTGTGTTAAGTTCCTTATGCTAAACCTACAGTGAGAGAACAGAATCCTTTCACATTATACAAAGTGTTCCCTTACAGCTGGAAGGAATTGCACTACTTTTTTAATTTAAACACCTGTCAAATCTCAGTTAAGTTATAGTATAAGGAGGAGTCAAAGGTTATCTGTTCTCTGTGGAAGCTAATTTAGGACTATTTGTACAGTGTAGGATGAGTCTGTTAATATTTGTAGCTACCTACATTTACTCATGGGTTTCAACCATTCATTTTACCTTTAGTTTTCTATAGGGGACTTGACCACACAGAAAACTCAGTCTGAACTGGAATATTCTGATCTCCCATGAATATTGGGTTTTCATTTTCTCCCTCCCCACCCTTAACACTGGTTTCTGCTTGTTTTCTGGGTACAATTCAAGACCATATCTTTGAAATATTAAGGTCTTTAGGACTTGGTGACACTTTTTAGCCTCCATTCAGTAATCCTTGATTTCTATCAAGATGTTCTCAGAGAAGCTTTCCAGTCTGAATTTTGATTCAAGAGATTGAGATCTAATGTTATTTGAAGGGGGCTCTGCTTTGTTTCCAGCCCTAGAAAGATTCAAAGAGAAGGCTCACACATACACTTGAACAGCCAGTGCCTGACTGGCTGGAAGTGAACTATCCCTGTGTGCATTATCACTGCAATTAAGCACACTCTTTATGAGCCGGATCTCCTTGGGCCAGGCACAAGGCAGACAGCAAAAATGCAGCTTCTTCAACTGCTTTGTAGATAAGTCTTTAGCTACTATTTTATAGGTCACTGTGGTATTCATGCATTGTCCTATAAGAAAAGTTCAGCTACATCAGATGTTGGCTACTTATCACAAAACTTCTCATTCAAAGTAACTATAATGCAATTTATTTTCTTTAACAACAGTCAGCCAATAAATGCTGAATTATCATTTGCCTGAAGGTTCTACTAGAAAAGCAAAATGATCCTTAAGTTTGAACTTTTCTTATAAAATAGCCTGACATGTATTTCTTTGAAGCCTTTAACTTTGTTGTTTAAATTTAGCATTTGTGATTATCTGAAACATAAGCTGAGTGATAATGTAAGTTATTCCACTGTTTTACTGGCGGCATTATCAGATACATTAAATCTCTTAGAAAATTGTTAAGTTCTTCACTTTGATTCCCACAGCAGACTGTTCATTTTTAAACATCAAAGCTTGTGGTAGTTGAAAAAAGAACTGGGTTGAGTTTAAAATTGGTCTGGAATATCTTCTATTACTCTATGACATTACTGTCACAAATAAGCTCACTTAAGATGGCAGCCAACAGCAATAGGCTCAGAAAAAAAGATTAATGATTTGTTCACAGTCACTGAACTTCTGGCCTGAAAAATACCTCTTTTCTTAATATACTGTGATAGCCTTTATTACTCACACAGATGCAATATGCAAAAGAATCGCTCAGATATACTAAATCAGAGAAGCAAAATTCTTTRCTTTCATTTAACAGTTGACACATCACTTCATTTTTACTGAGACAAAGATTAATGGAACAGATAGTTAATGTAAATCAGCTTTGTGCTCCAATAATTTTTTTATTGCAAGATTATGAAAGCCATCTTTGAAGGTTTATTTTCTTTTTACATGACACCCTGTTATTCAAAATATTTATTTTTCATCTATGTTGTGGCATTAATTTAAAGTACATCAGCATCTSAGACCCATAATGGTATTTAGAACCCAAAAGGACCAGGTCTTCCTAGTCATATCATTAAATATTGTTCTCAAAATTTCCAGCACCTTCTGTAGGGCCAGGATTTTACCCTGAGGCCCATATCTACTATGTTTTGGTAAAGAAGCTATTGGGCTGAAGAATTAATATAGAATTTGGTGTTCCCAAGTGATCTTAATTTCCAGTTTCTTTTCTTTTTTTTTGTTATTCATTGGATTCAAATATTATCTCATCATGGGGCATTTTTTATTTCAGGGATGCTGAGAACAAAAGCAGACACTATCTAAACAGACATTTGTGTAAATAAGTTTTGCCACATTGTTTTGCTTTCATTAGCCTTAAATTTATTGTTCTGAACTCAATTTTGGAAGATTCTTGAAAATTCTGAGTGACTATATAGCCACTTCCCAATAGTGCTAGTCTGAGGAGAAGAAAGGCAAGGTTTGTAGGGAAAGGTAATACTTCTCAGCTGGAAAGTCTGAAATTGGCTTCCTCCAAGTAAAGATACAAACAACAAATTTAAGCCTCTGGATATGCCCACTGTCAAATTTTCAGAGTTGCATAACCTGAAATTATGTCTATATTTAGCCCTAAAACAGAAAGGACCTTTTCTTCAGACATAGAAATGTCTCATTATCGGAGGCAAACAAGTGGCAGAGATGAGCTTTGCAGAAGTGATACACTGTCTAAATACGGATGTAGATACACAGATATTTATCTGACTTTGCTCCTACAGTATCTGAATACTGCATTGTCTTTATTAATTTGTCTTTGTAGCATCCTTGTGAGGTAAGACATGCTGCTTTGCCTACTTTACATAGGGGACACCAGCATGTGAGGCCCTATGGGCTCACTGTAAGTCTTTAAAGGCATTTAGGTAATTGGAAACAGCCAGCACTGGGACTAAGAGGGAATTTAGGTCAGGTGAATCTGGGCCTTACCTAACGGAGAGATTTAACAGGTTTTGAAATATGAGAACATTATACAGCAGAGCATTTTTAGCGTGGATGTAGCCGTATCAACAAAATGTGTACTTTATGAACTTGTCCCAAGAAAGCTAAACAATGTATGATAGTAAAAGCTGTCAGAAGCCTCTAGTAGAGCTGTGATTTTGCTGGTATATTTACTTCACATCCTAACCAACTGACAGAGTTGTATCAACATCTCATCTTTCCTAGGACCACTGTCCCAGCGATGTAGACAGCCTGCTCCAGAGCCCACTGTGCTGCTAGGAGATATTCCTGCTGCCAGTGTTGAGCGTTGCCTGGCTCCTAGAAACCTGCCCATGCAGCAGCCTGCCTGTGCACCTTCCAGCATGTTTCAGGCACTATTCATCTGGGTTAATGCAGCAGGCCAGGTCGAACTGTTTCAGCTACTTGAACAGATTTTCCCCAAACAGGTTAGGGAGCGCTTGCATTAACTGCTGTATGGAGAAGAAGGTACTTTTGGTAGGAAGCAGTGATGGGGGGGCTCCTACACGGCAAGCTGTTTGCTCAGTGACTGTTTTTCTTGAGCCTTAGTCTGAGCAGAGCTTTTGTGCCTCAACTCAGATAAAACACAAAGTCTTCAAGGGCTTAGAGGCAGGTGTCCAGCTCTCAGCATGCATGTTGACCAAAACTTGTCACCACACTGTATATATATCAAGCTCCAGCTTTATCAAACTAGCTAAGTGTTCCTTTCCAAAATGAGTATTGTACTACCAGCCCTCTTGGGAGACTTCTAATAGAGCTTCACCTTCTTTTTAAAGTATAACCATTGTCTTAGTTGATTCCTTTTTTGCAAATGTTAATGAGGGAAATATTATCTCCATACTAAACATATAGTAGCTCAGCTACAAGGGATGGGCATTTTCTGCATGTGCATAGGATGTGGAAATATTTATAGGAAAGCAAAGTCATGCATTAGACATACAAATGATAAGATTATCAAAGTAGAACTTGCTGTAGCTTATTGGGAGTTTCTTACTTTGTGCTTAGAAAATGTATGAGCACCATAACCTTCTTGGCATCTGTCACAGAGAGCAACATCTCCTTGCAGCTGTGCCTTAAAACACAGCCACCACTGCTGAATAGGAAACTTATAAAGCATGCAGTTGAGTATGCATCACCTCTCTAGACTGAGTTTCTTCCTATTTCCATGGGATAAGTTAAACCTTCAGGGCATGCAGACATTTAGTTAAAGAAATTAAAACAGTTCATGAAAGACATGATTGTATAAACACAGTCTGAAGGCATTCTGTTTGAAATTAGGCCAAAGCAAATTCTGTGGACAGTTCTTCCTTTTCCTTTGGTTCCTGCTCCTCCCCTCCACCGTGTTCTGCAGGACACCTCTGCCAGCCGGCTTCTGACCTCCGCCGTGCTCCTCTCTGACCCCAAAGCATTCAGCTGCTTTTAATTCCTGAAGGCCAACAAGAGGTCCTTCAGTGTGTACTTTAATGACATCTCTCCATTTCTGCTGGATGTATTTTATTGCTTGCTCAGTCAACTGCTGCACATGCTCCCTCGGCCTCTTATCCTGTAAGCCAGTTAGGCAGAGGAATTTGGCCAGCCACCATCTTTCAGACAGGCAAGCAAGATTTGAAACTGATTCTTGGGGAAAGGATATTTTACTTCTTGAAGATCATTTCTCTTTGTTTTTGGTAATTCTAGCAGAAAATTAAACAGGTTACAGCACATTTTATACTTAGAAAACAAAACAAATAGTCGGTTCTGTGACATTTGAATTTTTTTGACAGATATTAAAGGTTTAAAGCTATTACAAAATCATTTATAAAATGGCTTTTATCAAAGTAGGACAACAAGATGATAAATAAGTCTACTTAATTACACACAAGAGAAGAGAGAAAAAAAGAAAAAGTAAAGATCATACCACATCTGGGTCACAAAACCCATCTCCAAAAGCAATTCCTTTGAAGCTGATCTTAACCTAGGTGCTAGGATTATGGGTATGAATATAGTACCCAACAGTAGGTGCAAACTTTCCAGCCTAAAAGCGAGGGAATAGTAGGGTGAGTGATTCAGTGGGTTTTAATTTGAGATTACAGTGCTCTATTGTGTATCAGTGCTGGAGGATTTCTCTGTTAGATCGCTTAGTGATATTTTTGATTCAGCTTTCATATGGTCACTGTAGGTTTTTGGGTGTTTTATTTTTTACTTCTTGGCAGCGTGCACCTAAGCAGTTCCTAATGAACAAAGATTATACTTAATATCATAACCAAAGGGCTTTAAGATTCTGCGGGTAAAAACTGTCAAATCATCTGCAGGACTTGAATAAGAAAATCTCATTACTTAGGATGGAAATTGAGCAATCCAACCACATAGAAATCTGATCCTTTAAAGTAGTTTTCATTGAATGATTTTATATCATTAGCTGRGAACACAGTGACACGGCATACCAGCTGTGTTTTCAAGCTTCTGGTTCACTCTGCACAATATTAGGTTCATTTAAACAGAGCCTATAGTAGTTATGGTCGCAAAGAAAAACCCCAATGTCTGAGCAGAATAACAGGTGCAGAGCACCTGGAACAGTAGCCCGAGGAGGGGTGAACTGCCCTATTCATCCCAGTGAACCCAAGGTGTAGTTTTATGATACAGCTGAGCCACTCTACATGCAAACCACTTGCAAACTGGCCTCAATCTCCTCCTCCCACCACTTCCTTTGAGCTAGCCCTGGCGTCTGTTTGAACGTGCAGTGAGACAGATCAGGGAAATGACACAGAAGAAAACTTGCCCTACAACCCCCCTCTGCCCCAAAAAAGAGAGATGGAAGAAAGCGAGCACTTTGTTCCTTGAGCTGAGGGGATGAGGACAGAAGGCTTTGAAATCTGTGGGCCACAAATGCAAGAATCCAGCAAGTTATTCCTCTCTTTAGGTAAGGCTTAGTATATGATTAAAAACCTTCTGGTCATAAATATTAGTTACCTTGTTAGAGACCTCTGAGCAAGCTCTGACGGTGCTGACAAACCACACAGCACCAGACCAGTCCCAGCAGTGTATCAGCCACACTGGCTCATTACTGTTGGCAGCCCTGCAGTCTGCCTCTAATTAGCAGCCTTGGCCAGGGGGTGACAGGAATTCAGCCTCCAGTGGGGCCGTGCTGACACAGGGCCTCATTCTGCGCTCTGCATTTTTAACGTGCTAGCTTGGAGGGTGCTACGCTGCAAAGCTATTTTGGGGGTGAGATGTTGTGCACTGCAGTTCCCTGAGGGGCTTATTCCTGTTATCTCGTCCTTCTTCCCAGCAAAGGGTTCCCATCCCTCCCCAGGGGAATATTCATGCATATTACTGTATTCACCCCTCCCTGCATAAATATTCATGCAGCCACCCAGTCAGGAGATGCACGAGTTGGGGGAACGGACAGGGGCAGGATGGGACTGGACTGGATTGCTCCTTTTGGCACSCCTAGGTTGGCTTAACACCAGGAGAAATTTCTAATGTGTACAGGTACRTGTTCATGGAGTAACTATGCCAGCAACGCTTTCTAGACTAGCCTGGCCTCTTTACTGAGCACCAGCTTCAATTTGGTGTCCTGTGTTGCTGCCATTTAGGAGATCGATTGCCACTATCTGCAAAGAGCCAATGCCAAAGGGCCAGCAGAGTCCCTGGACCAGAACTTAGAGTGTGCACACCTTCTATATGTCTCATTTCGCAGTTTTACATGGGTAGAAAATGGGAGAGGTACACCATTTCCCCCCAATTTACCCTTTGGGCTATCTGATAGGAAAATTCTGCTGTTGTTAAGCTCATTTATAATTAGAATAAAAGAGCCACCAACCAATAAAGTGAGAGCTACTTCTCTCTTATTATAAAATTTCTTATTTCATTTAGTGACTCAATCATGATATCTTCAGGAAATCAAATGCTGAATGAAAAGCAGCTGGCACATGCAAAATCTGGCAGGAATGCAATGATTCTGGTCAAGTCTGAAAAAAAGAAATGCTTCAAAAAGTATCTGGCACAAAACTGTTTTTTTCCCTTCGCTCTATCTCTGCTCATGTCAGCGCACAGATCCTAAGTCATGTTAATCCCATCACCAAGCTTAGAAAATCATTAGAGCATCAGCAAAAAATGCCTTTGACTCTCCTTGCAAGCAAAGATCTGATCTCAAACTGTGTTTCATAGTTCTCGGTGCTAGAAAAGTGGGGGCAATGTAAAGAGTCTCATTCTGGCAGAAAAATATAGTCTACCTGTTCTGACAGCTGCAAACATCCCTGATATCCAGTCATCTCTTTGCCTTCCAAACATTGCTGTTCAATTTTCAAAATTTAATATTCGAATTCCCCTATCACCTCAAAATCCACCTATCTCATTTCCCAGACTAATTATACAAGACCTAGAGAAAGTATTTTTCTTATCAAAGGAGTTTGTTTTTCATGGGCAGAATCTGTGGAGTAAAGTTCTAGTAGTCAAAATGAAATTAATCTACCCATAAAGCATTCCTTATCATTCCCTCTTGGATAAAGATTTTGCCCTTCAATATTATGTGCATATTTTTATTACTGTAACTCTACTTTTGCCCAGGGCAGGAAGAGAAGAAATCTCCCAAAGCACAAACAAGAAAATAAGTTCAAGCCCAATTCCAATAAGAGAAAAGCAAAGAACAGTGAAATGTTCATATGCTCATAAATCTAAATAAAGCCATGTAAGTTCAATACTGTAAAAATCCAGGTACTCTATAATATTTCATAAGAACAAACTATGAAGGCATCATATTTGCTCTGAAGTTGGACAGTGCTTTACAGGAAAATGAGGCCAGGTCTCTACTTCAGGAAATGTGAGACCAAATTTACACTAACTCAGTGTAAAATGATCCACTATGGTGGTACATAAAAGGAGTGACAGCATATCTTAGCTGCTTTCCAAAGAGTAGAGTGTGCATTTTATTTCTTTTTAAAAAGATGAAGCATTACTACATTATATGCCTTCTCTGGCCTAATTATGCTGTATGAATTAACCAATTTCTGTAAAAAACAGGCTGACTTATTTTCTAGAAATGCAAAGCATAATGAAAGGAACCTTTCCAGGGTGTTAGTGTTAGACACTGTCCCACCCACGCTAACCTTTTTTTAAGAAAAACACCGTTATCAGGTTTTCTGTGGCCTTGCCATTCATTACTTGTAAAGCAGTGGCTTTCCTAATGAAGAAATCAAACTGGAATCCAACACATCAGAGTCAGGGTAGCTGCAGAGAACAAAACTATAATGAAAACAATATCCTTCAACCAGAATTTCACATGTGTTAGTGGTTACAGTTGCCACCTTTCTCAGTATTGCCTATCTACATAATGATGGTCTGTAAGGTGAGTTCAAAGGGCTTGTCTACATACAAACTTGCACTGCTTCAGTCACAGTAGAGCACATCCTCATGTGGCTCCCAGCAATTTAAAGCCAAAGAGATTGTTTTGGCTTGCTCCTCTCATAAGGAAAAGCAAAATTTGGGATGGTCCACACAGAAAGGCGAACCTACTCTGAACCCCTCTGTTAGCTTAGCTGTTTAATTGTTATTTTGTCAAATCAGTATTAAATACCACATCTAATTCAAGAATTCCCTGAGACAGAGATTGCTGTCCTTGCTATTGCTCTGCTGCCAGAGACAGGATCATGAGTTGAACGCACTGTAGGTGTGACATGATACGATTTTTTTTACATTTGATATAACTCTGGATTTAGACCAAGGATGAAAACTTGGCTCTAATCACATAAATGGAACTTTGCTATTAACTTCATGTGGTCCAGGGTTTCACCTCAGAACTTTAAAACCAAACAGTGCAAAATTGGGAATAAGTTTCAATTGAAAATATGGATATTCTAGAAAAGAGTGTTAAATTTAAATAAAGGAGCATATCAACTCTATCATTTAAAACCCCATACTGTCAAATTAATACTGGCCCATCATGAAAAGTCCCTCATATATTTCACTGAAAAGTTAAGTGAACCAGACATAATAGCTACCATACTGTTTTTTCTAGAAGTACCCTAAAACCCATTGTGTGGTTACCAAAAAGCCAATGGCTTGTGCTTCCTCAGCTGGTTATCTTATGAACATTTCCCAGAGCTACGCTTTTACTGACAGCTAAATTTTGTACAGCTTGCTAATATGTTCGCATGTGCAAACATATTGTCCCTACAAAAAGAAGTTACAACAGTGATAACAGTATGATGCAGAGAAGCAAGGAGACTGGCTCTTGGATCTCTGCATATTATTGTCAATTGTCTGACAGTAGTATCTAAAGATCCCAAGTGATATCAGGAATTCACTCTCCCTTCTCCATTCCACACACCAAATTAGACTTTACCCTGAAAAACYTATCCTTTAAATAAACAACATGAGCTAATAATTCTATGCTCTTATATAGCATTTCATATGAGATTGTAATTCTTTCAGGAAAATATGGTACCTTCAACCACTGAATTTCCTGAAGCTTTTTTTCTGTTGTTTTCAATGGCTTTTTATTTTTGAAGCATTACCCTTTGAATGAAAAATGTGCAGGACTGACTGCATGCTCTCAAATATACAGCCTGTGGAATCTTTCACTGTAAAAACCCAGTGCAGGCTTAAAAAGACAAGTAGCATCTTCTCATCCACCCAGCTGTGGTTCGTTTGAAGTTTTATTTGGGACACCAGGAAATTTAGTTTTGCTCCTGTGACTCTTTTTTCCCAAGGAAAATTATTTGCCACTACCTTTTATTTTATTCATTTATTTCCTATGCTTGTTACTCTCTCTTCCTTGCCTTCCTTTTTAGGCAAATCTAATCGAAATGTGGTAGACCTACTTTCTCCTATCAAGTTACTGTAAAAATAGAGTGCAACTTCAGAATGTTTAGTGTAAATATACAATAAAATGTTAGCAAATGAAATTTAATCRTTATTTGTAATGTACATCTTTTGAGTAGATTAAAATATTATATGCTTAAACAAAAGTGGAGATTTCCTTTAGGTGGCAAGAAAAAAATCAGAAATTACTCCAATGGATAATTATTCCATAATTTGTGTTTCTTTATAAATAGCCAGCTACACTGTAGGTATCTATCACCTAGAGCTGTGCTGGATTGGTCTCTTTTTTAGTAGGGACCTGAAATTTGCCTGTACTAGACTGGTAAGTTGAAATAAAGTCATAGAATCGAGTTATTCCATTTACTCATGCAAAACTGCCATTGAAAACCTCTTTTATAAGAGCTCATTTAACACAAGGCTGAAAAAGRTATCCTCCTTTTTGCTGTGCTCTGTATCTGAAATACAGGTAATATTGCACAGTAAGAATAAAACTTTTTGCTTTAAAACCTTAGAAAACAATTTGGTACAGGACTTAGAAGTCAAATTAAGAAAACTTCACAAGTGCGGTGGAATTCAATGGAACAAAGCAATCCGCCATAGACTCGTATGAAGATAGATTCCTGATTCTATTTAATTTGAAAGTCATGTCTTTAATGAATAAAGAATTAAAAAGTTGTTAGAAAGCATTCAGATTCCCTTCATGCCTTGAATCAAGGATAAGGCCAGTCCAGTGCAGGAGAATAATACAATGTGAATCGAGTGCAAGTTGATAAAGGAGGCAGGGTGGCCGCTTGGACAAATGAAACACACACTTCTCCCCGGGGCCTATCCAGGCAGCGGTGATACCAAACCTTGCACAGATGGGCTTCAGCTCTCACTGAGGACCCTCGGCAGGAGACACCAACTTCCAGGCAGCCCTACGACGTACGTCAAGGCGACGCCCAGAGTGCAAAGCATAGTGGTGCACAGGGTGAAGGCCACAAAGGCTACCCTTCAGCTTTTCACCAAGACTTCTGCTAGCATTTTTAAGGTTGAGTGGCTAGAAAAAAAGCATCTGCACACCTCTAAACCACCCTTGCATATAATTATGTAGTCTCTCTAATCAGAGAAAGGAAGAGTGCCAGGAGTCTCAAAAGCTGTGCCCTTCCTATAGAGTGAGTGATGGAAAACAAAAGCCTTTCAACTGGTAGAAAATTTGCTTAAAGGGCATTATTTTCCAAGATAATGACTACCAGGAACCTCTAGCAAGGTTCTAGGTGGGCTCCAGGACTCAGTTACAGGGCAATTTACTAATTTCTAATTATGGTTTTGAGCCTAACTTTAGAAATCCAAATTTGAGAATCAAAGTTTGTCTAAACAGCAGGATTTGTCACCTGTTCTATCAAAAAAGGAACTTATTGAAATTTTGATAATATTGTAATGATAGTTTCATGGAGCTACTGTAATAGTGCATTCTATGAAGCAGCTAAAATAAAAAAAATCGATTCCAGGCAGGTCTCTAAGCTTATAAGTGTAAATCCAGTGAGTAACCAAACTGTAAAGCAGAGCTTTATCCAAAATTTATCTATAATAAGTTTTTGGGAAGTTGKTTAATAATTTATTTTGTATACTTCAAAAGTAATGGTAGCATCCGCTGATAGACTGCTTCTCTGAAGCAATTTTCTAAAGGAGGTGGGAAGGAATGTGTATAAATAAGAAAGATGTATGTGACTAGTCTTTCTGTGAGGTCTATAGAGAATTTACATCCACCTTTTTGTCAGCTGATCATTCGCTAATCCAGTAACAAAACTAAAATATGCCAACAGGAACCTTAAGAAGCTGACACTGATGCAAAGAATTACACTGTGTTTCAAACGGTCCATATTGTGCTAAGAGAAGGAATGCAGGATTTACCCCAGAACATCGACAAGGATCCGCTTTACCATAAGTAGATTCTAAATCTTCCCTTTCACCATTCTGTTCTCTGGTCTCTGTCACTGAGTGTAAGGCAATGAAGATTTATTTCTCAAGCTCCCAAGTAATTATAAAGTAAGATAGTTTCCAGGCACTGGGGCCAGTGTTATCCAAACTCATTTCTCCAGTATCATAGAAATCATTTTTCTGGTAGCGAGGAAATCACTGGAAAACTGGGTAAGTGTAGTGCACTATAAATAAAAATATAAATCATCTTATATAGGAAATGTTCACCCAATTCAAGCAACACATTTTAAAGCAGATTTACTTGAAATACACAGCAGGATCTCATATAGAGTTTGCAAGACATGTTTGTTTGGATTGGTAGTCTTATCATTAGAAAACTCATTTTGCTAGGTTTATGGCAATTTTAAAAAATACAACTGCCTTTTTTCTTGCTGTTGAATATATAACTCCAGACTGAGCAGTCATCTCATCCAGAATTCACATATTTTCTGGGAAATGCAGCCAATACTAGAGGACATCACAGGTCACAACATTTCTAAATTGACCTTTGGAGACAGCAATTTTTTTGCAACGAGATGATATTTAGAAATTCTTGGCTCATTTGAAGGAAATCTGCATGGTGCCTATGCAAGCATTAAAGATGAACTAAGTTCTGTTTTCTTAATTCTGTATCTAGCCAGTAGATATCATTCAGTCTCGGTGGAAATGCGATATGACAGTTTTCATCTGGTGAAGCTATGAACAGTGTTGTCAAAGGAAACAGATCTGTCCTTTCAAAAAGATAAAGACAGAAAAGTGTAGCTGGCTTTGACCTATACCCATGCTGTAAAGGGGACTGTTTTCTCTCTGAAGTGCTTTAGATACCTCTGTGGTTACAAGGAGGCAGTAAACATGTTTAAGGTTCAAGGAACCAGTCCCAGTGAGAAAAGTGTGTTAGTCCTGGAGGCAACCATCAGCAGCAAAATCGACGACTAAATTTTTTAAGTGAAAGAAGGGAGGACATAAAGCTCAAAATGGCCCACTAGCCCTTAATTTCCTGTAGCCAGGCATGCATTTCCAGAGATTTTAAGCTTGTTTTTGCTTTCCTCTGGATTCTAGGGAAGGGGTTTACACTGCGCGGTGGTGGAGGGGGAGGGAAGATGCCTGAAAAATGTGAAACCTATAAAGAGACAGCTGAAATCAGTTTTCTGCACTACCCTTTGATTAGCTGTTCTCTAGCTCTAAAACCCTGAAGCTAAAAGAACTAAAACCAGCCATAAACAATGAATGCTTTGAATTAGCTTCTCTTCATATGTCATGCAAAAGGAGAGGAGTCACGTGCCCGCAGTGAATAGCCACACGGAAGGTCAGCTGGAATTTACAACAAAGTCCAAGGGCAGAAACTAATAGCTAAAAGCATCTTTGGGACTCTCAAGAAAAGACACATTAAAATCAAGACATCTGCTAATTAAGCAAGTAAAATATTTGCTAATGGAGGAAAACACCCACAACGTAAATCTACCTGAACATGTGGCAGCGCTTGGGGCTCCAACCTCTGGCCCTGTGMAGCTGAACATTTCTGACCTATTTCCTTCAGTGCTCAGCCTCCCCTAGGATCATGTCTTGCTGCTCAGGAATACAGGCAGACAAAGGCTCTGGAGGAAAATAAATATTCCTAAAACAAGAAATTCAATCCACCTATTAGAAGATTTTCTTCCTTAAAAGACAGCAAAAGAAGGTGATTATCTCTACGCTTCAACTAGGAACTAAAAAAAAAAAAACCTCTTTAAAAATAGGTCTTACTAATTAATAATAGGCCATCCATTTTGAAGAAACCGTTAACGCTCTTAAATCATAGTCCTATTCTGAAACTGATTCAAGTAGGCCTGTAATGATGCAGGCTTCAAGTCCAGGAATGGACTTTTCACACAGTGTGTTTGTTTGAAAGAAGAGGTGAAGGCAGAAACTTGAAAGTGAACCACTTGTGAAAAATCTTTTTAAAGAAAAAAAAAGTATTTAGCCCAAGATGGTAGGAGAAAAGCCTGAAGACGTGTATCAGACAAACCCTATGAAATGTTTCAAAAAACTGTTTGCTACAGATATCCTGTTCTAAATCTTATTYCTGGGAACCAGAAATTATGAGGATGATGCCAGTAAGTTTTTTTTACCACTTGGTATCACTTTTTAACTATCCATCTTTATTTTTCCCTTAAGTATTCTGTTTCTGATTTTCTTTCAGTTACTAGTTTATATTACAGGCAATTTAGTGTCCCAGAGAGATTTCTGTGTGATTATTACTTAAACTAGTAGTTACTGGTTCTTCATAGTCCCTTTTTATATAAATCCTTAAATGTTAACCCTTAATATTTAAGGGAGAAAAATATGAACCAAAAAGATTTTAGAAGTTACCCAGTCAGCAGTACCAAATTCTGGAACCCAGACAGCAAGTGCTCAAAAAGAAAAAATATATATATAACCAAGGAAGTAGCATTTACAAATCCCTTCCCACATCACCTYCATTTACTACATATCCTGCTGCATTAGTAAGACTAAAGGCAATCCCAACCTAACAATAAATCAAAATGCATGGTATCTGAAAAAGAAAAGTCTGCTCCTAGCTCTTTAACAATGCTYCTCAGGTGTGGTTTTGTTCACTTTTCTTTTTATTATCTAGGAAAATAACAGCATGTTATTTCTTGAAATTATAGTTAGGGCCACTAAATTTTATAGAGCCAAGACACACTTGTGTTTTTTTCACATTTAATATTCCATCAAGCCCAAGAAGAAGGGAATCCATATTCCATTTTATCAACCCTTTTCTTTTTAATCAAAAAAAAAGACCCAAGCTGCTTTTAAGCTCACACGATTTGTCACTGGCGAATTTCTGTCTACCACGCAGACTTGATGTCCACCACATTCCAGGAACTAAGGGAGTCTTCTAGAGGCTGCAGACTTGCATAGCTAAAGATGGACTTTTTTTAACTATTTCCCCTAGGAAAATGGAAAATGTATTATTTCCTCAGGAGGAAAATGTATGTTTAAGTAAAGTTACTAATTTAGTCAAAAAAGAGTACAAAAAAAAGGTTAGATGGTTAGAAATGGATGTGCACATTCATAGCTGCAAAAACGTATGCAACTGTCATTTTCCATGTGTATGCACAAGGTTCAGAAAGCTCTCTGTCTCCAAAGCTCTCTTTGTGTATTAAGAACCTATTGTTAAAAGAGAGTTGGCAAGTATACGCCTTTTACTTTCAGGTATGAAGAAGGAAATATTCAGTGTTTGCACTTACAAGATTATCAATGGAAAGCATGGAAAACTAGGATGTGCAAGGAAACTTTTTTATTCACTGTTAACAGTTTTTTTGTCAGCTCTGACTTTTTTAATTATATTAATAAAGGAATTTTTCTGTGAAAAATATTAGTACAGAACAATGCATTAGATGTTTTCTCAGTTTACCTCGATCTACAAAAGCTAGACGTTTCCCTAGTTTCCCTAACATGTGCCACTAATTTCACTGGYACATGTCAGAAATAGCTTTAATACCAGTCTTATAATATCAACATGGCTGTGGAAAATGTGCACAAGAGACATAGCAGCTACTCTATTTTCCCATTATATTACATATTACAAGTGCTGGATCCTTTCCATTATAAGACCTGTTTCCAGTTGCCAAATTTCAACCTTCATGTTAAGTTGAAATTTTCTGTGCCAGCATCCTGACCCAGGATGTTTTAGGGGAGAAAATTTTCARCTCTGCTTGTTCAGTCATTTCCAAGAGTCGTCTTAAAGCACCCTGGTGAGTTTCCCTTTAAACAGGTCCTGTGCTTCCGTACCTAGAGGCAGGTATTTGGTGGGGTGGTTATTGTGTCCACAATGTGCCAGAGAAGTCAAAGCCTGTGCAGAAAGGAGTGAGGATGGGAGAAGATGGGATGTGGGACTGGGAAGTGCAAAGAGAATATGCAGGCATTTGGGGTGAGGGCAGTGAAGGTGGTCCTCCCCCCACTTTAGGCCAGATATGGAGGTGTTTCAGGATGCAAAACACTAAATCTGGATGAGAAACTGCAGGAGGGAGAGCTTGGGTTTAGGAATGGGAAAGAGGTAGCAGGTGGAAAGGGGAAAAGACCTGACAAGAGCTATGCTGCAGGGAGAAACTGGAGGTGGCTGAACGAAGAGTGTGAGAGCGGATGAGGAGCCCAGTGAGGGTTGATACGAGACTGGGAGCAGTAGAAGAAAAAGGTCAGATGATGAGTCCAGAAGGATTGGCTGGGTAAACAAAATTACCCTGGAACCTGGAAAAATGGGGATGGAAAATATTAGTACTAGCACGGGGAAGAGACACTAGCACAGAGGTAGATGGGAGGGGAAAGATAGAGCCGAACGTCAGACTCGGGGCTGGAGAGAAGTGTTTGAAGAACCTATGTCTCACTGGAAAAAAAAACAAAAAACCTTCTTTTAAAAGAATGTAATTGTCAAGTGTTTGAAAGCTAGAAAGTCTTGGTGTTAAGATTGCTCATGTAACCCTAATTCAGCTGCCTTCTGGGTATTTTCTCCACAGGATCAGCATAATTCTCACTCAGGTTAGCAAAACTGCTTACTTCCATGGCACCTTTTCAGTTTTGTTTAATCATTACAAGGAAATCAAAAAGAGGTTGAACTGGCCATAATCTAAGCTATTTTGCTAGGAGAATGATCAGACAAATTAATATGTCTGAATTTCTTACAGCTTTAGTTAGTCTCCTATGTCACAATGGTACACATTCCAAAACTAACCCTATACCGGCTGCATCAGAAAAGAAATTTCATTTCAAGAGACCTCAGTAAGGGAGATGAAACATTATGACGGGTTACACATGTGCAGCAAAGAAAACACAAAGAAGAAATAATGTTGGGGAAAACACTTTTTCAAAAACACTTTTTCAAAGTGTAAAGTAACAGAGAAATAGGCATTTCAGAGTTCACTGCAAAAAGAAATGCTACAGCCGGGATCCTTGTTAGCAGCTAATGGGCCATGTTTGATAAACAGCCCAAATAAAGGTGACATTTCCAGTCCACCTCAGAGCTACGGTGAACAGAGGCATTGCCTAGCTGCAGCTGTTTAAGAAAGAAACAAAAGAAGCAGATATTGCTTCTATAGTTAAAAAGAAGTGTGAGTCTTTGTTCAGTTACCATAAGTAGATTTGAGTTTCTCAGAAACAAATATTTTACAAATCCCTTGGACAGTACGTTCTTGATATGTGCAGCTCATCCATAACAACATCCTTTCCTGAAAATTAGATACTAGTAAACACAACCTGTACAATAAATAAAACAAATAAGCAAGCTGCACACTGAATAGCAGGCAGAAACATATTGCAGGGAAACCTATTCAGGGGCAAAACATAATTGGGTTTTATGCTGAGGTAGGCAAAGAAAATAGGTATTGCATGGGTAGCAAAGTTTAATGGGCTGTAGAAAAATACAGAGAAGATATTTAAAAACATTATGAATATTTAAGTTGCATCAATATCCTATCTAGTGGGACCATTAGGATTCAGGGCCACTATACAATCAGAAAAAGGCAGTCCAGATCTGGAAATCCCAATACGAAACAGCAAGGTCAGAAGTAATAGGGACTATGGGGCAGTACTAATCCTCAAAAATCAGGAAAGGAAAAGCATATGATGACTTTTGCTCAACTGTTTCTAGTCAAATTCACTATATTTGCACTCACAGTACATCAAGGAAATGTGGATGTTACTGTCAGTGCTCTGTTTTCCCTTATAAATGCAACAAAATTCTTCAAATGAGCTTCTGCCCACATAGTAATACTCTTTAATAGATAAAGGTAGTCTATTTTACTGCAGAGAAAATAGAGGGACTTCTGAAATAGTCTGCCCTATTTCTCAGAAACTTTCAAAACCTTCTAAATCCTATTTTTAATGGTGGCTGAAGTATTTCAAAGTTCCCTATGCTGTACTCTTCAGAAGTCTCTTCTGATAACAGGACTTGGGAAAAGGAATTTGTCCTAAAGCCACTCTTTCTATACCAAGCTGTCAGAAGAAACAGAAAACTTGCTGTGAATTGTCACTTATAATCTTTCAATAAAATTCACTCTTCATTTTTTTTAATCGAATGGTAAATTACTTCATTTAAGGGTTGCTATTGATACAGTTACAGTCAGAAAACTGCCTTCAGTGTCCATTGAGTTCTTCTGATGCCCCCTGCAGGCCAAGCTATATAGACAGCCTACATCCCAGACAGAAAAAAGCTGCACATAGTATCAAAATACCTATTTTATTAAGAAATAGAGCTGCCTCTATTTCAGCATGTCTTAAAACCTTACTGATATGCAATCCTTTTTGTTCCAACATGCACAACCAAAATTCAGAACAGTTCTAGATTCTTTTGTGTTGACCTAATTGCACAGAATAACAAAGGCTGACAGCGGCGCAGTGCAGCGATGTGCAGAGCCAAATATGGAGGTTAGATTTGATGTGACTGTGGTATGTGAGACTCGAGAGGAGTCTGTTCCATCCCTGCAGGGACTATTTTCTAATCTAAAGATACTAATGTGCTGTAGAACACTTAAGTCCGTGTACAATAGTGACTCATACAGATGAGCAAACTTCTGAAATTAGTCAAATCTTCAATGGCTCAGCTAACTTAGAGTCAGACGCCTTGAAGATGCTGAGGAATGCTTGTTGTGGTGGCTTCTCCCTACTAAATGCCCTCCAAGACTTTGGACTTTTTTGGACTTGAAATTCAGTAATATCTGGGCTCTGTTCTTCAACCTGGTGCAGTATATCAGGATCCTCGGGGACAAATGTGATAAAACTGCACTAGCTGGTTATTTTTCATTATTTTCCTTTCTAACCTTGGAGACTGCATACATAATACCTTCTTGTATGGGTTTATTTTGCCAGCAGTTTGGAAAAGATGAGCTTTCTAAGATGAAATGTTCTAATTCAGTACTCAGGAGAAGGGAAAAACTGTAATCGCACATCATTAAATGAATCACCCCACTACCTTAGCAGAATGTAACAGGATACAGTGCGCTGTGAAAACCGGCTTTAGAAAGTTAAAATGACTCTCTCTTTAAAAAGCAGGCTCAATCTCCCATCTTCTTTTTACAAAAAAGATACATAAGACCTAGAAAGCATAATTAAAACATGGTGGGATAATTCCCAGCTAAAAATATGAAGGGGATAGATTAAAAAAGAAACAGAGGACATTAATTTCTAAAGGATGTTTGTGAGATGAGTTGCAGGAAAGAGACTAACACTGAGAATAGATAATTGCCGGAGGGAAATGAGTACAAAGGAACCTGAGGTTCTGATAACCTTTCTGTTCCTGCTGTCATTTGTTTTCTAGAAAGAACAAAAATTAAAATAATAATAAGAAAGCCCTCTAAGACATGTCACCTAAGTTTGATATATGCACACAAGCTGATCTGGGATCATTCTGGATGTCTTAAATCAATGAGCAGCAATTTGGAGCCAACGTGCAGCCAGTGAGAATGCGAGTAGGACAGAAAGGACACAAGGCACAAGCAAGCATTTCCAGGGGAAACGTTTCTGTTATCTGGCCACCGTTACACAGACATTAACCCCAGCTATTTTGTGTGCTTGTTCCACGCCTACTGTCTAAGGTATAGTGCTTTTCTTCTGAAATGTCATCCTTCTGTTGTGAATACTGAAAAAAATGCTACACTGAGGTTTGGGGGTGGTGTGTTTTGGTGTTTTTAGGGCTTATCTCTGCCAGCCTCTCATATGATAACTCTACCTTGGCAGAGAAGAATCAGAAGAGATTGCTGTTGTAAGTCTTGCTCAGTATAAGGAAACCAGAATAACATTTCATATATATTCCTTGGAGGGGACCAAAGAAATTTAATTTCCTTCCTAAAGAGAGAGGAAATTAAAGCAAGTGTTTAAAAGGAGTAGAACATACGCTCAAAACATTTGTGAGAAAGTCAGTTTTGGTTAAGCCCCCCTACGCGCGATTTTGATAAAGCTTTAAGACGTCATCTACTTTTACTCATACGCTGAAAATTCAGCATAGTTACAATTCAAAGTACTTCTTTGAACACAGCATTTTTCACCTTAGGATTTGTTCTGATTTATTCTAACTGAGGTGACAGTGATGATTCAGGCTTCTTTGTGCCACAAAAAGTGGCTGGATGTGAAAAGCTCTCTTTCAGCAGACAGTAATGGTTGCTTGGGCAGTTGTATATGGCACCAACAGGAAGATACAGGCCATTCAGTATAGCAAGTCTGTCATTATAAGGCATAAATCGATGGACAGAGATTTCTTACTCACGAAGAATGGAGGGAGAAGAATAAGAAGGGAACAATTCAACTCTGGACATCCTATTCCCCTAGAAAGCATTACCATTTTGGCATCCTGACTTAAAGGAGCTGATCCTTTCTTTACAGACTATTAACAAATGGAGAATAGGGAAAAATCCACACCATCAACATCTGAATGAGGGCAAATGCAAAAACACTTTGGTTCCTACTCCAGTCTGTGGGAGGCCCAGTCCAGTATATAGCCCAGGGCTGTACTGTGAGTTTTGGGGATCCAGCTGAAACCTTCCAGGGGTGCGCGCGGTTCAGATTCTGTGCTCTCCTTCAGGCGCATCACTAGACCACTGCAGTTATCCTCATTACACACCTCTGACTAAAGCACAAGTACAACAGCATACATGTAACTTCAGGGTACTGAAGGGGAATAGAAGTGATTCTTGTTTAAAAGGGAACTTGTAAAATGTGTGTGTGTGGGGGGAGTAACTTAGCTTTTTAGCAATCATGTTTCTTCTGGCATGAGGCATATCACTTAAACTAGTTTTGCAGTATCTTATGTTTTTGCTAAATATTTAGTAGAAATTTGGACAAAGTAAGCACTTTTAAACTTGTTATAATGAGACAAGATGAAAGTAAAAACCTCTCTGGTTAACACAAATTCTAATTCTCAGGATTTTGTTTTCCAAATTTCCAGAAAGTTTTCAGAGCAGAGGTCTTGTGTTTCTACAAATTCCTTTAAAAATGAATTGTTAACAGTGCATTCAGTAATATTTCAAGCACCAGCACAGTTAATGAACTCTGATGTTGCCAGATGAGCAGTACCATAGGCTGCATTGTTGCAGCCTTATATAATCTCTTGCTTTGATTCTTAATTCTTGCAGCTTCAAAAACTGGCAGTGGACAGGGCTCTCCAGATCCCTAATGAAGGCTAAGCAAGGAGTCAGTGAAGTTGTTTTCACTGTGTTGCCGTTTTCAATAAGTGTAAGCAAGAGYGGCTGCCACGGATGTCCCCTCAATGGCTTGCAATCTTGATCTCTTTGAACCCAGCCCTGCTGACTTCTAAGGTCTCACACCAGCTCAGTAAAGAGTTGTTTGCCTTAGACACTCTGTCACTTAATCATCCTGGGTAGGAAAAAGTATCRTAGCTCTGACACAAGAAGGGACTCTGCTGCTGTGGTTACTTTGTTTTGCTTAATCATCTATCATGTCATCCAATTTTATCCCCACCTTAACAAGGTATGAAGAATCCTCTATGCACCCTTTATCTAATAGCTCCTGCAGAATAAATTGCTTTCACTTCTTTACGTTGTTCTCACTTTCACAGTAATACAGCAGAGGAAAATAAAGTTTCTGATGATTTACAGGCGGGAAGCAGATAATGTGCCCTCCTGGCATAACTGAAGGAGAAGTGGAAAGCTTTCATAAACACATTTTTAAAAGGCAAGATCAGAAACAGTACACTGAAACATCAGAAAGGCCCAAACTACAGAGTTTGCACTTATGTCCCGAACGTCTTGCACTTTGGGATTGTTCAGCTCTCAGATATTGATTTAAGGCCACTTTCCCATGATATCACAATTCTGAATTCTGAAAACAGCACTTTTACAGAGCATTATGTGTTGGTGTCACTATTGTTTCCCATACAATGGAAAACGTTTTAAAAAAAGAGAAGAAAAAGAAGGAGCAAAGACTACTAAGGCTTAAAGCTATACAGGTCAAAGAGGTTCAGATTCAGATCTCTTTCTTCTGGGGATACAATGGCTCACAAATCTGTGCTCTGGATCTTGAGACTATGGGAAGAATATTGAAGAACATTTTAGTCAGAAAGAATTTCCCAGCAAAAGCCCCACAGGTTTGGTAACACTGAAACATTTTTCAAATGTATGTTGGTTTCACAGAAATATTCACCTAGTACAGTGAAATAAGCTCCATCATTTTGACATTATCAAAGCAAAAAAWATATATATATTAAAGTCTAAACGCAGTTTCATCTAAACCTGAAACAGGTTTCCTGATTGTCCAGAACTTCTAGCAAATGAAAAAAACCACATATTTTGTGGAGCTTTACTTCAGATGTTTTTACAATAAGAARTAGATAATAACACTTCCCTGAGGCCTTCTGACTTTAGATTTTGCAGAGAAAAATAAAAATATTTCAGTGGTTTCACTTTCATAAGTTCATTTGTATTTTTACAAGGATTGTAACAGTACAGTACTGCAATAGGATACTGGGCCTTGCAGATGGTCTGACATTTTCTCAGCTCAGGGTTTAGGAGAAGGTAGTCCACAGATGGATGTAGTTCTGCAACAACACATGCACAAGGCTGGCAATAAAAATCAGGCTTGCTGTTCATTCGAGGAGAGGATCTGTGGTGAAGTACAGCTGTTTGAGCTAAAACACTGCAAAATAAACCAGCTAACCAACATCACAAGTTTGCACCCACACATTACCATGTCCATTCAGGGCTTTAATTGCATTTATAACAGACGCCAGAAAATATGCTACAGGAGGGCTGGAGCAAAGACCAGCTTCTGTTACTAAGAGAAAACAGGCCTATATGTACTAATTCAAATGACAGGAAGGTGGAAACAGCCTGAAAGTAGTATTAATACAGCTGCATTAATAACTAATAGTCTTTTGGAGATTGTTTGAGTCTTGGGAGAAAGAGAAGGAAGAGGTATTTATTATTGCTGAAATGAAAATCTGAGAGGACTATTTTGATGAGCAGGAAGATTGCTTAGGGTTTTTGGACACAAAATGTTCCGTTTGATTGCAATACGTTTGAATCTGAAAGAAGAGAAACAGTCTAAATACTTGGAGTCACACAGTTGCTAGTGCTGTTGAAATGACTCACTAGTTAAATCTTTAAACAGCAGAAGAAAGTGCCAGATTTTATTGACATTATTGATTTCTTATTCTGCAACAGAAATCCATTCTGATTGTCTTGCCTACTTGACCTTAGAGCATGTGAAATGGCCACAACAGGCAGCACTGAATGCACCTTGCTCTGAAAGAGCTTACAGGTGAGAAAAAAAATTCAATTTCCCTCTTAACTCAATGGAGCAAAGAGACATCCTAAAGAAAACAAAGAAATACAAGAACTTCTCATCCATCTATAATTGTAGTTTATCAAAAATCTTCATAATTTTACAAAAAATTACAGATGAAGCATCATTCATACAAGGGTGTAGCCGTGTTACAAGCAAAGCTGTTTCTCTCACGCTGTTCTTTATAGGTTATGCTGCAGACCTAGACATGTTAGACTGAGACCTTGGTTAATCAGTAGATTACTTTGGGTTCAGCAATTATGTAGGAACAGAGCTGTTGTGTGTTTCATAACCTATTACAGTATAGTAATTGTACTGTAAGCACAAGCTGGATTGTAAAACTACAGGAGAAGAAAGCTGGTGGTTACACCTAAGCATATCTCTCAACCTTAAGAATAGGAAGAGCTTAAATTGTTCCCTTAACCTGTCCTCCCAGTTTTAGCCTTAAAGAAAAGCATTGCAGGAAAAAGTAGTTGAATTACAACATTACTAAAATCTGAGAAAAAGCTTCCGTTTGCTTCTGCATCTAGATTAGCCAAAGTGATTCTTTATAAGATGATACTAGCTGTTCAATATGCATTGCTCACTCTGTGACTTCTTTACAAGGCAGAAATCAATGAGCGCTCCATTCACCAAGCACAAGTCATTACAATTTAACTTTGGAGCACATTCTGATTTCCCAACATGACCACTGCACAGACTGCTCTGAAAAGATATTTTATGTAAGTCAGCCATGTCCTTTACCATTGGCTTAACGCTAACTGAACTGCACAGACCATGAGAAAAAGATGCTTAAAAGCAAATCCTTGTGGTAGAACTTGGGCAGCACAGTGGCAAGGCAGGAAGGCTGAGAATCATTCTCTCAGGATTTCAGTCACATTTGAAAGCTTAAAGTGAAATCTGCTTTCTGACCAAGCTTCATATAATGCTCAGACTTATCCTTCTGACCCATTGTTCTCATGGAAGCCTGCTTTTGAGAATTAATGTCCAGTGGATAATTAATTGATATTACAAGAATTTAACAGACAGCAGAAGCAACTTGCCCTGCTGGGTTTTTCTTCACCAGGGTCCAAAGATATAMCACTTTGCTTGGTATGATTAGTAAGACAGTGTTAGCCTACAGCTATAGGGCAGAATCACTTGTCCAGATTTTTGCCTCCTGGAATAGTTGCATGCAGGTGAGATGGATGAATGCTAAGAAGAGGTAAGCTGTTTTAGGTAAATTAATATCAGTTATCATGATCTCATAACAAAATCATACATGAGAGGGTTTTTTTGCAACCAACCTCTTCCTTTCACATCATCACAGAAAGCTAATAATGCCTCAAGTGAAAAGGCAAGGTTAAAGGCATACTTTTTTGCATAAGTAGCTAATATAATTCCTTGTAAAATGAATTCCTTCTCAAATGTTCAAGAAAGTTCAAGTGTGCAGTAAAAAGACTGGCTTTTCTTTTGATAAATCCACGCAGAAATACACTGAATAAGATGAAGCCAAGGACTTAGTATTTTAGGACAGATTCCCTTCTACACTGCTGCCCATGTAATCTATAAAGCAGTCTTAATCTGAGAAATGTAGGATAATGGTCTTTCTATGTGCATATACAGCCAACCAAGGGGCTCTTAGGGCTGCCACTCTCTCTGCACCACAGAGGCGTACATACACCTCCAGGGGAAGGGCAGGCTCCCTGTCTCACCAGGGCTCTTTGAAGCACCTTTCCTCCCTGAGCTCACTGCAGCCAAGTATGCGGGACAGAAGCAACTCTGGCAAAGCTGAGCTTCCTGCCACATCAGGATCTGGCTACTGCTTTTCACTTTGCTTTGTCTGTCAGAAAGAACAGACTGGCAGGTTGGCTTTCTTATGCTGGTAATGCTAAATTGCATTTATCATGCTTATTTCAGTTAGTGTGTTAGTCTCTTTTTCCGTACAGTTGCCAATACTCAGTCATTCTTCCTGTGAGTTACCCAATGGCTTAATTTTAGACTGTGTGTGTGTGTGCACAGTGCTTACTTTTGTTTTTCTAAGCATTTTTTAAATTCCTCCCCAGTCCAGCACTGTAATACCTGATGAAAAGCAGGTGAATGAAAGGTTGTTTCAATGCTCCTTGCCCAGCAATATTCTGGCAGTGCAGCAAAGTCATTGTGCTACTTGTAGTTTTCTGCAAATAAAGGAGATGGAACAGAAAATAATGATAAACTGCTTTTGCAATAGTATGAGAAACACATTAGTTCCACTCATATAAAACCAGTCAACCTTCACTGAACAGACTGCTTGGCACTGGGAGTTTTTGATGGATTTAAAGAAGGAATAGTGAGCAGGAAGGCTCAGTCTTGAGAACACAGATTAGTGATGAGACAACCAGGGCAGCCCAGTGCCACTTCCTATACAAAATACCAGTGATTCATTTCTTGAATATTCTTGATTTAATCTTCTGTGGTGCCATACAGTCACCTCACTGTATTTCAGTCAGCTGAACATTCATTCTGCATTGTTCTGGGTGCAGCACTCCAAAAAGTCTGAAACAGTTTTGTCTCATGGCCCTAACTTTTTGGAGGCTTGGGTGGCTGGGAGGGTCACAGGTGRGGCTTTTACAATCATCTAGAAAGCATGCACCTGGGGAAGGATTCACTGAAAACAGAGGAGCACACTGAGGAGTGAATGGATGTACTGAAACAGAAATCAGGTGTGGTGCAACATAGTTGGATCAGCAAAAATAAAGGAATTACTTTTTTTAATCCATGTGATACTGCTACAGCTTTTTACCTTAGGAAGAATGGATGCAGTTAGATGTTTCTGCTGAAGATGTTAACTTTTTATAAAGTTAAGTCTCTGATGCAAAGTTAAGGAAGCAAGTGGAATTTGCATCAAAATGCAAGCTCTTGATTCAGCCTGCCTGAAGACTCACAAACCTTACTGACACTGGGAAAATGTGTCTTGTATGTCAGTTAGACATTTTGACAGCATGGTGTTTGTGTGTTGTTTGGTAAGCTCTGTTTTAACCATCTGGTAAGCACACTAATTCCTCCAGATAAGGCAGAGACCGTGACAAACATGGGGCTGATTTACCCAGTTTACATTAACACTTTACACCCAACCGTGAGGCCACAGAACTGTGCCTCTAGAGCAGAGTTTGGCAGCAAATTCTACAGTGTCAAAGAATATCAGACATAACCCTTGCACTGTCGGGGACTGCATTTCCTCCTCTCTCAGTGGCAGATATGGATGCCTGAGAAGTACAAATATGAGAAAAATAACCCTGAGCATGCTGTGTGTGGGGTGTGCCATCAAATCTCTTGGAAGTGCTACTACAGCATACTAGTATGTGCCAGTCTAGTTCAATCACTGTGTCCACATCATAGTAGAAGCAAGCCACAGGAAATGGTGTGAAAGGAGTAACAGCATAGAGAGGACACAAAAGACAGCTATAACATGGATTAGGAGAAACAGAAGAAAATAAAAGCTGGCAGGCTGTATCCAGCAGGATGGAAGATCTGCTTTCAAAAAAACAAGCAGGAAAGTGTGAGGGAGCTTAACTTTCCTTTATAATTGTTAGTTATTTTACTTTGGCACAAAAAGAAAGCACACAGATTTTATRCTCTTAGAGGTCATGGGAACAATGCACTTCCTTTAATTTTAAACATAACTACTAACCAAAATTCTGCTATTCCTACAGTAGCTGCTGGTAGGTAGATTTTTCCATTGCTGGCTCTGAAATGTTCACAGAGGAATGTATCAGTCAGCATAAGTGGGGATGACAGTCTGAACCTCTTTTTTGGCAGTGAATATTTCTGTCTCCCCTGTCAGCCTCATTTRAGGTTTTGCATGAGGCAGAAGCATCAGTCCTCTGACTATTGCCTTGCCCATTTCCCCATTCTCTTCCATACAAGTAAGACATTGTTGGAGTTGTTTATTGGGTCAAGCAGGTTCACATGTAAAGAAAAGCACATCTAAAATCCTTTACTATGATTTGTCATCACTTCCAGTTAAATTAATTTTTTGTTTTTTGGCAGTGTCCATTTCAGTCATCAGAAGTTTCAATGCATCTCAGCATGAGCAGAAAAGTTTTCTGATAAGGTCCATCAAGATGACTAAACCAGTGATATTCAGGTTCCCAAATTTGGGAATGTGTAGGTGCCAGATGAGTTTTACGGGAAGATCAATTAGCTGACTTTCAGAAAAGATGTTTGGGTCTTTCCCACTGCCATTAAGTGAAGTGTAACTGCTTTGAGGCTTTGTGGAGCAGCAAGCTACAGTTCAGGAAAATGATAAAATTCCTCTAGTGTATGTCTCAGCCAAGTGACAAATACGATAGTTTTAAGTTAATAGGTAAAAAGCCATCATATTCTGTCCAAAGCAAGCTGCTATACAGACCATACAAGCATATACAGACCATACAAGTTGCTTTCATTGCTGTTTTTTATGCATGGAAAGACAACCCCTGGGTGAGGACATATCTCATAAGCAGTTCTGTGAAGGTGAAGAGGGTACTTTCTACAAAATTCCAGGATTCTTTTCTGAAAACTATCTTGAGACAGTGACATTAGGGGAGAGACACAATGCCAGCACCAGCTTAACCAGTGTGTTGGCTTCCAGACTTGTACCAACATATCTTTWTGGAAAACTCATTTACAGGCTGTTTTTGTCAGGAGATACAGGATGGCTTGATAGTGAGATTTTTATCATCAGTGGCTAGATGGAGAACATTTAGAAAAGAATGCAAACTGATTAACGGAAATTACTTCTGATGATGTATTCTGCCTGAGAGGCTATRCTCTCTCCTTAAGATTGTAATTGATTTGTATTCTAGAATATATTTTCAAAGGTAATTCCAGCATAACTTTGGTTGGGAAGATTTGTTTGGCTTCTCTTTTACTTCAAATGCTAAAAATCCCAGAAACATTTTCTTTTAAGGAAAACTTAAGATTCATTATTTCATTCTCTTACTTACAAGGGTATGAAAAAAAGTGACAAAGAGCCAGGACAAGAACAATTAAAGTGTAAAAAAGGAAGTACCTTCTCTCACCACATATTGTTACACTGGAGAACTCTCTAACGCAGGGAGCTTCACAAGTCCTGGATAGTACCTTAGAAAGTCCTTAGCAATGTCTGTGCTGGAATGGCACTGACCTGGCCAAGAGTGTTCTACCTCCT
Organism: Apteryx rowi; assembly: GCF_003343035.1. Taxonomy (NCBI): domain Eukaryota; kingdom Metazoa; phylum Chordata; class Aves; order Apterygiformes; family Apterygidae; genus Apteryx; species Apteryx rowi. The sequence continues at coordinate 330,701 of NW_020450784.1, forward strand.
GAAGTCTAAAGATCTCAGGCACTGCAGGATCCCATTTCACTGTACGTGGCATAAATTCCACAAGTGATGCCAAAGATAAATCAAATATATCAGCAGTTTACACTGATTCTGACAAAGTGCAACAATAGATTAAAAACAGAACGGTCCTTTAAACTCCCATCATTGTATCTGTGTACCTGCCGTTAAGGTTTTGTGTAGAACTGAATGGGAAAGGAAGCTGCTAATAGTTACAATCATTCTGTGCACACGGCTCAACAAGCAAATTGTTTTTATATCAATAAAATGTTAGCATACATAGCAAATGCTGAGTTTAGGAGGATGGTGCATTAGCTAGTTACTGTGTATGTAGGCTGGGGAACAAGGACAGCAGGACTCCAAGATTAACTAATAGGACCACACTGAAGTACTTGACTGAAAATACTCAGTGGTCTGACATCAAAGATTCCAGTGAAAAAGAAGCATTCCTGAAGCAGGAAATCACTGCTCAGTCTATGAATTAGGATTACATCTGGTATTCCAGTTTGGAAATGACTAGGAGAATACAATGAACACTATCAAAGTAGCTGGTACTCCTTTAATTTTCAAGTCAGCCTGAAATACAAGAATAAAAGAAGCTTAAAAGCTAGTGACAAGTAAACTTTTATTTCAGTACTGAAAAGACAAAGCCTCATAATAATAACTGTTAACTGATGAATAGTGGAAGAGGATAGTAAATTTTTGCAGCTGTTCTTCAAAAGAAGGAAAATGTATGACAAAAGGCCCTCAAAAATGAGTAACCGGCACCCCAAGCAATACCTAAATAAACAGATTTTAACAGATTAGGATTATTCTCAAGGAAAATGGTCAGCATGGAAAAGGCTCAAATAGAAGCAATAAGACTGCACCGAGCGTGCCTTACCTCTGTGATACCAAGACCATCACAAGGCAGTTGCCTAAAACAAAATGCTGGATTAGTAAAGTGAATAGTTAGGCCTAGTATGGCAAAACCCTAATTCTAACCCCTCTAAATCAAGTGGATAAAAATCTGTAAACCAGCTCTAATCTCTCTGGACTAGAAAAGCTGGACTTCAACAAACTGGAAGATTTAGAATATCTGATTTTTTGGAAATTCCTGGTGGGATTCAGTTCCAGATGGGATTCTAGTTCCAGTAGGATTCAGTTCCAGTAGAGCATGGAGAGTGAATCAGCTCTGCACTCTAAAATAGATACCTATTACCTGGTGAACTGAATGCCTCTTTACGCTCCATTGATGGTATTGACAAAATCTTGATTGACTCTAATGGGACTTAAGTCACTAAAGCAACTAGGTACCTAAATGTAGGTGTCCTAATCTTGGACTGGATCCTACCCAATATGGGGTGACTGAATTGATTCATAGCAAGTCTTCTYGGTCATAGTATCTCAGACAATAAGCACCTAAGGACCCAGAAGGCATGTTGAGCTTCAGTTAAGCCTGAAAGAAATTCAGAAGTCAAAGCAAGAAGCAAAAATAAATATCACTGCTCTTCATATTTGTTCATTCACAAGGTATAGTTTTGACTATTCAACATATTTTGTGATCTGTTGTTGCAATCCGAGAAAAACTGAAAGAAAATCTGAAAAACAAGTACAACTAGATATCAAAAAATTGTGTATTGTTTCAAGGTTATAAAGACATTCTGAGGCATATTGAGTTTAGAGTAGGAAACAAATTCCTATAGCTTAGGGTAGCTAACTGTAGTTTTGAGAAAAAATCAAAGTTAAATAGTTTATGAATCCCAGTGAAAAACTATTGCTTACGTTACTAAACTCTAAAAGAAATAATGATAAAAAGATTATGCTCATTCTGGACTTAGGTAAACTCATTTCTTATTTTGGTACCAGTTTTTCTGTTAATCCTGGCTTGATTCCTAGGTCAAGTAACTTCATTGACTCTCTTTTCCTGTCTCCATCTCATTTCCATCTATTGCCTAGGCACAAGTTCTCTTGGCCTCTTCACTTTTTTCTTCTTACTTATAGCTTAAAGTTCAGTTCACACAGATTTTATTCAATAAAGTTCTGTCAAATTATTTTTCAAGAGCATATCTACAACAACAGTTTTATAATGGTTCCCTCCACTCTCAGGTTGTAGGCATTCACCCATCTCGTACCACTTCTGGGACAAGTAGGCAGACACTATAGACACTGTTCCTCTTCCATTTACACATGCAGCTGCATCCTCAGTGTGTCCTAAGAAGTTATAATGCTTAAACATTCTCTGCTACTGAGTGATCCATGGGGAATGCAGTTTCTAAGAAGACAGTCCAATTTGTTGGATGTCATCATTCCTCAGGGAATCATGTTTATGACTGAGCTGAATGTTAATGTTCAACATTCCATATTCTAAAAATGTCAAAAGGTCTACCGAAAAATCCCTGTAGCTATTTCTTTGATGCACCATCAAGGATAAATATTAATAGGTCTGCTATAAATATAAGCATTTGTCCTACAAAAAACACTTCAAAGAGTATAAAATCCATCCTAGCATCTTACATACACCAAATCATGCACAATAATGACTTCCCGCATAATGATGGTATTAAATAGCAACTCAAAGTCATGTCAGTGAAAATTCATTTAGTATTTTTTACTTACAGGCATCAGAGGAAAATGAGTTAAGACTGTCTTGATACAGGCTGTGACAGAAATATTTGTCTTCCGATGCTTGTAAATAAGAAAAAAGGAAATAATTTATTGATAAGAATTTGACAGGATAAGACTTTAACCATCTATAATCATATACTTAGGAAGCAACTGTTACTCACAGATCTAGCCTGTACAAGGCACCATACTGGGTGAAAAAAGTTTTCCATCCCACCTAAGGATGAAATCAGTAGTCACAAAGCCATACCAAAACTTATGCTCGACCTTCCACTTGAGTTCTGACTGAAGTCTTCAACTAGCAGTTTCTGATTCTAGACAAAGTAGGATCAGGTCTTTTATTAAAGGGCAAAATGACTTAAAATTCATTTAGTGACTAATATCTTCTGCATTTCCAATACCATGAGAACAACAGTATAAGAGCTATTTTTAACATGTGGAAAGAACATTTAATTTTATCAGAAGGAAACAATGAAGAATCTAATTTATTCTCCACATGTGTGCAAAACCCCCATTGATATTAATAAGAGTTAAGCAGCCTATGGAGAGGAAAATAGGCCCCCAGTTGTGGCAAAATATTTTAAGAAAATTATCTGCAGCTTTCTAGTGACCACAGAAATTATTTCTTCTATACCAGTGGAGAGAGAAAAAGGATTTCATATCCAGCCAGTCATGAAAAGTCTCTGGTTTTCCCAAGGCTGTATGTATGCAAGCAGTGGTACATACACACACGTACACACACACACACATAGATGCACTCACACATGTGTTTATGGGTGGTTTCTCACACACTTACACAAACGCATCCTTCTCAATCATTTCCTCATTCCAGCCAGGCTGATCTATGGAATGGGGCTATCTGAAATTCTGCTGCCCTAATTGCTGCTGTGCCTAATTAGGGTTGAAAGAAGAGAAATTGCTTAATTCATGTGTTTTTTGAATCTGAGTGTTTAACACACTGTCAGGGGTATCTGACAGGACCAAGAAAGACTGGTGAACAACCTCATTTGCCCTGTGCCACATTTTGCTTAATTCTATTACATTTCATCAGTCTGAAGGGTTAATCTCGGTCTGTCATCAGCAAGTCTCCTCAGCTGCCTAGTAACACTCCCGCAAAGGAAGGTGCTTTGACTTCATCCTTAATATTTGTACCAGACATCTCCCTTTTTTTTTTTTTGGATGAACTTTGGTATAAGAGGATGGTTGTTATCAGATTATTCTGCCTAATATTTCATTCTTCTGAGGCATTTCCTCCTGAAGACATACAGATATTTTACAACTCCTGTGGTGGAGCTCTTTCCCTTCATTTTCTGAACTCTTTGAGGGTGCAATGTTCCTCATGCTCTTGGGCAAAATCACCACTGGTAAGCAGGACTTCTGAGAATGTCATCTCTTTATTGGTGTTCACAGCAAGGCCTTAACTGAATGGCATACAACTTTCTTTTCATTGCATTCTCTGGGGAACTGCCCAGGCATTGAAATACTGCGTTATATGTTCATTGTAGCCAAGAACCTGCACTGCTGAATCACATCATCCTAAAAACATTTATAGCCCCCATTCTGTACAACTAAGCTTATAACGTGTTAAAATTATTTACACACAGATGCTTATTTACAGCTCTTTTATGTACCTTTCACCCAATTTTATGTTTAATTTAATGTGCAATTTTAGAATCATATCATTTGAGGCACTCACCTCTAAAAAAATTCACTAGAATTTGCATTTCACTTAATGTTTTTACATTTTTCAAAATGTCAGCATAATAATGAGAACAGGACTTCTGAGCTTTTGTTTTATTTTATATTTGTGGAATGAAAGGCAAGTTGGGCCTGGACACCTTTGTTTACTTTCCTTTTGAGTCATATACAATAGGACCTTCAGTTACTGCTGAAAGCTCATTGGTACTCTGAACATTTTCATGTCCGTTTAAGCTAATTTTATACAACATACAAAATGAGTATTCAATATTCAGTCGATTATGCACAAAATGGAGTAAGTCAAAGAACTAGCTCAATCAGGCCTCTCTTTTCCTTAAAAAAAGAAAAAAGAAAAAAGAAAAAAAACAGAAAAGACCTGATAGGAAGGCAGTAAGGTCTTGTAGGTAGGTTCCTGGCCTGACTATCAGGGGACATTTGTTGTCTTCTTGGCATGGTCTTTTACCTCTGATGCTGATTTTAAGCTGGAGACTTCACTTCTCCTTGGTTTACTTTGTCAGTCTTTTCCACTGTCAGTCTTAGATAGTTACTTAGCAAACCTCTATTTGTTGTATAGACCATATATATATTTATGGCAAACTATTTATGGTATAGGCATGTTCTTTATTATATGTTTATTAAAATACTTACCTCAGTGGGGCTCTGATCTTTGCAGGCCCATAGACCTTCCTAAATCACAGATAGGTTTATAAATACAGATTTCATATAAGTACTACTGGTAGTTTCATGGAGGAAATTCAGATGACAGTGATTTTCATGAAGGTTTGGTTTTAATTTAACTGGGATCAAGACCTGGCCTTGGAAATCAATGGATCCCCTCCCCTGACTGAAAAACACATGTCAAATTCTGAAAAGCTGGAGCCAGCACAGGTGTCTAGAGTAGTCAGTAATGCCTAGAGTTCAAGAAGTAATAAAGTAATGCCTAGACTTCAAAAATCTCAGCTACAAGTGAAGGGAGTCCCTGGCATTCTGCAGGGAAAGGAGCACACTCTTGTCTTCCCTTTTCCCCCAGAATTGTTACCCTTCGGGGTCAGGGCAGTCACATACTTAGAATGGACCCTAGTTTAGGAAAAGAAATGGGGACAACTGCCCAAATTGTAAGAGCTTCCATCCCTATTGCTTGGTGTCTCTATAGCTCTATACTGTATCAGTATACTGCAGCAGTATCTGCATACTAGGTAACTGTATCCAGTTCTGAATGTGAGGCAAAGCTGGCTTCTTTTCCTAGGAATTTGGAGAGCAATTGGTTGCAGGATACAGGCAGTTTTATCATTAACTTTATGGCAGAACTCCATCATATCACTGCTTATATGATGGTTCTATATTTTGGATGCTTAAATTGTAGCAAAGGATCTCAAGCAGACGATAGATGTTTGGAGAAATTGAACTACATAAGCAAGGTCATCCATGATGTCCTCTTCTTTCTTATGCTTGAATTGCAGAATAAAGTTTAACTTACTACAATCTGGGATTCTCCACAGTCATGCTTCAACACTCGGGATATGCAGAACTTCTTTGATATTGGCCTCTCTCACAAACCCATGCAAGCTCAAAATCCCACTTCTAATCTTCTTTGTGATTGAGAAATGATAGAGTAGATTTGTAGGTAAACATGTGCTTATCTGACAGCTGCCTTTGGCGGAATGGCACTAAGCAGGTGTATGGGGTTTTTTTATTACTCACAAGGACATATTTTCATTTAAAAATACAACAAACAGAGTTTTGTGAGTCAGGAACAATTCTCTCTTAGTTTATCTTCTTTTCCCACTAGTACATAAAAATATATATTGATATTGCCTTGTGACATTACAATTTTTACTGTGTCACATTATGGTTTCCAAAGCACATCACTTCTTATGATACATGGTAGCTTAAAGGAAAAGGCAGTATCCAGTAGGGAAATGAAGGGTGAAACACTGGCCCCTTTGAAGTCAGGGAGAAACACTATTTCTGCCTTTAGCAGAAGCAAGGTTTCATTCCAAGCATTAAGGGACAAATGTGGAGTCATATATTTATTTGATATCTTAGGTAAAACTGTAGAGAAGTGAAATGCCTTCATCTGGAATCTAGGATGCTTAATATCAGTAGGCCTTTAGGGACATGTAGCTGAATGATACACTGGCCCAGTGAATAATCAAAAATCTCTACATTTGACCTCTGGCTCTATAAATGAAGAAAAGAGAACCCAACAACTGCAAAAACATTATAGTCCTCAAGATTTCTATTTACATACATAATACAGAGCATCCATATCTGTGCATATCTTTCCTAAGAACAAAACAGCCAAGCTAGTGGCTGAGTTTAAATCAGTAAATTGCATAAGTAAGTACGCAAAATTATATGTAGACAGAATTTCAATAAAAGGGCAGAAAACATTTGTTAAATCCAAAACACATTAAGATGGGATTTCTTCTCTGGGAGCTGCCCTCTCTATCACTAAAAATATTTGTATCTAATTAAGAAGATTTGGTATCATAGTTAAACATGTAAAATGGTGAGATAAATAATACATGAACATCTGAAGTAAATAACTTCTAAATAGATATTTTGACTAATTTACTTTTGACAAATGAATGAGCGAAGCTTTGTTTTTGCAATAGTCTGATGAACACAGTTTTCAGATCTGTAGCTGAGATAAAATTTATTTTGGACAACTGCCAATTTAGTTTCTGAAGTCTCATAACACATGACTTTTAGTTAATAAATCATACAGCTTCACCACTTACTCATGAATTTTGAGTATCATAATACATTTTTGCAGTGAACAGTTGTCAAACAAATCCATTAGCCAAAATTTGTCAGTGTGAAGAAATGCAGTAAGGATGCTGGAATAGCAAAGAAAATAATTAATTAAATCTTATAGCTTTGCACACAATTCACATACACAGAAAAAATGACAGAACAGTTAAAGCAGCTCTGCTCTTAGCCCAGCTCTTTCTTCTGTTCTAATGAAAGAATAAAGCTGAGGTTCTGATATCACTGCATTGTCATGGTAATTGTGAAGTTATGAATTCAACATGATGACTTTACTGTAAGTTTAAGAGAAAGAAAATTTTAAACTATGGTGAAAAGACTTTACCTAAACATCAGTCTAGCTAAAAGGCCAAAGGTCAGCAAAAGCTATGCACTGCCCATGCCATGGAGAGTCACTTTGTGATTAAGTATGATCCASTTGAAACAACTGCGTAACAAAATCTCAATTTAGTATCAACATCCCCATATTTCACATTGTTTAGTATGTAGCTAACATGAGACTCAGAATATTTAGAAAAGGAAACTGATTGCCCTTAAGTTGCGCAAAATTATCTCTCCTCTTCTTTTTCTGTCTCTCCACCTACATTCAAGTCTGCAGTATAGATATTATTTTCAATAACTGTAGAAGAGAGGTTGAGTGTAGCTGATATACAACATGCCCTTCAAACTAAAATGTGATCCATTTTGCTCAGAAAGAGGTAAGGCATATTGGTACAGCAACATGGAGAAAATTCTTCTTTTCCTATATATGATGTATTTGTCTGATACTTGTTCTCTGGAACAACAGAAAGCTTCATTGTCCAAAATGAGGGTTTATGATTCAGTAAAGATTTCAGCCTTAGACACTACTGATTTTTAAGTATTGTTCCTGTAGCAGATATGTCACATTTTAAAATTGCATGAAATATATAAAAGATTAGATATCTGCTTAAATATTTTACTGTAGTCTTAGATTCCATCCCTGGAAGAATTTAAACCAAATGCTTTCATGTTCCAAAGTAAGAGCTTAATCTCTGTATAAAAAATGCAACTGCAGTTGTAACTGCAACTAGTTTGCATTTTATAATTCTGTACTGTAAGTTAAAGGATTTGAAAAATGCTGCTTATTATTAAGAAAGGAAAGGAAAAACACACTGAAGTTCAATTTCACTAGAAATTTTTCTGTACTTTTTTTTTTATGATTAGATCTAATGGCAGTAACATGTTTGACTTTAGTAATTTCAAAATCTTTATCAGCTTCCAAGCGCTGATTAGAGCTTCACTGTACAAAAAACTTTAAAAACAACATGACAAGGAAAATGTCTGCCCCAGTGAGCTCTCAATCTGCAATTTCATTAAAATAGGATGTATGAGACAGGAAGAAACATGAAAGGACAAATAGGATGAACATTCATAAATTAGTTATAGCAGCAGGTTTAGCACTCAGAAGCAATGACCAGCCTATTTTCTATATGTTTTCTGCAGAGCTAATAAAGTTCAACTGATGTCTCTAGCCTGTTCACCAAATAAAACTGCAGAGCTAAAATTTGCACCATGTCTGAGGGGCTTCAAAACTTCCTCTTTGGAGTATGAGGTAAAAAGTGAATAATCACAAAGAGTCTTGAACTACACCACCACCTGCTGTTGCAACCATTATGACTCACATAATTTATTCATACCAGAATATAGTATACATCTGCTATTTACTGATATTTTGCTTTATTTTTCTTACATTTTTCTTATTATGGCTTGTGCTCATATTGAGTAAAATTGCCAAGTACTGTAGAGACTGTATAAATATGGGTTATATTTTGCTTATAAAGGTCTTCCCCTTTTGTAACATCAAAGAATGAATAATGTATTGCCTCCCTTTCCAGCTAAGCAATATAAACATCAAAAGAAGGATTAGCATTTTAGGTCTTGACAACACTAAATCTTTGTGTCAAATGTCTTGCTGTCTTGTGCATAACATTTATATTTTTATTCCTATTACATAAGCAAAGCAGTGGGCCAAACAGTTTTTACTTTCCTTTAATTTACATAATTAATTAAAACCAAACATTTTTGCCAAGCTATTTACACTCACACTGAAATAATATATGCCAGGTTTCATCCTGAAATAAATTTGTTAACTAGGTTTCGAACTCCTGTCCTCCCTGCAAGGCAAAAGTCTATCATGCACAGTAAGCCATTGCTACTTTGTTGGAATAACCCAGCAGTCAGATGTAGAGGATTATGCCAGATTCCATAAGAATAATCTGATATGCTGTTACTCTAAAACTGGAAAAGCCTTAAGAGTCAGATGGTCTACAGAGGCTTGGCTGCTAAGAGTCAACACGAAGCTTGGCTGTTAGTACTGGATGAGAGGGGCTTATGGTTAAGGAGACTCAAGGTGCACTGATTTCTGGCCAGATGGCCAGAAGAATCCAAGAGGACTCTTATGCGATGGCTCCTGTATAATGGAGACCTCAACAGATGGGAGATAGTGATATAAATGCTGTCTTAGATGTCTTATATGAATTTCTTACAGTTTCAGTAAGTCTGACTGATTCAGAGATCCATGTCTTTACAGGTCCCATCCAGTGACCTATCTAATCATTTTTTTTTCTATCTATATTTGTACTTTAGATGACTCTTTCTGCAGCTATAAAGCAAGAAGCATTCTGCCAAGTCAGTAAAACAAAGAAAGTTCTACGCAGCGGTCATTGCCTCCAAAGTGAAAGTGTCTACTTTGTCTAAATTTGAATGAGAGGAAATCAGGATGTTAAATACGTATGAACAGTTGGATATGCAATAAGCTGTTTGCTCAAAAGGGAAAAGTCATCTGGAGCATTGAAGGAAAGCAGCATAGTTCTGTGCACTTTCCTTTATTTGTTATTTCTAGGTTTTCAACCCGCTGTTTGGGGGAAAGGTGACTTTCTATTCTCTTTTATTTTACGGAAACATAAAAACCTATTTATCAGCTAGGATTTGTCCTCTGAGATTCACAAAGTTGTTATAATTAGTTAGCTACCAATTGTCTGGGGAACCAAGGCCACTCCATAGTATGGAGCACAAAAGCAGTATAGACTCAACTGTCAGTCAGAATGGTTTGCATAGATGGTTCTCCAAATGTAGGTCTTCATCTTGCACATACCTGTAATTCAAAGTCACTTTGGAGCTTATGTATAGTCTGAGGACTGATTTGTTAAATCTTTGTTCTCTGACAACCTCTTTATTCTCTCCATTAAGAAAAAAACATGTTGAAACTCTGTTAGTAAAAACTGTATTGAACCATTCTAGAAGCTGGGAAATCTTCAAAAAATCTTCCCAGGAATGAAAAACAGAAAAGCTGTCAGATCTTTCTCGTGCATAATACAAAGCATACAGATTGGTATTTTCCCTTTGCTTTCCCTTTGTTAATATCAATGACTGTGTCCCTATATAGCAAGGTTTCTGAGATCATACATAGAGAAATGTGATTTTTCTAAGTTATTCAAAACTTTGAGAAGCTTGGACTTCTCATAAAAGTGCAGGTATCATGAGAACAGGCAGAATCATTTAGTTCCATCAGGAATGTAAACTAAGTTAGAGATTTTCATCAGGCTATATGAAGCACACATATGTTGAAAGCCAGGGAACAGTCTACATCAAAGACGGTACCTAGTTTAAAATTTGTAGTCTATTCTTGTTATCTAAGTATACCCAATATTAGTAATGGATAAATTTGGGTTCCGTACAAATCAGAGTAGGACCAAGTCTGTTCACGGTTTCTACAAAATAGAACTGGGATTTAAGTGTATTGTACAGTATAGACATCACTTTGCACTTTTATGCATAGCAAGGATACTTGGTTTCTTCTGAATTTGCTTCGCCTTTGATATAGTAATTTCCCTCTAGTTTCATGGCTTCTCATGTTCTTTTCTGCTAAATAGAAAGAGGCTATCCTGTCTAGAAATGTGAAAGAGTTTCTTTTAATCTACAGGACATGTCAATTAACTGCATTAATTTACCTTTAAATGTTGTGGAAATTGATATTACATAGCCCCATACCTGCTATTATCACAAAGATCAACATTTGCCTATCCTTCAAAGGTACACAAATTCATAACCAGACATGTCAAGACTCGCTGACTTTGGACAGGAAATACTTCATTTGCAATTACTGGAATACCTGAAGTAGTCATTCTCTGAAGAAATTCCTCTCTTGCTTCATTCAGATGTATAGCTGGAAAGATAAGTTAAAATTAACAATGAAAATTCTTTTCTGTCTGAAAAATCTCAGCAGAATGAGGGTCTTTTTCTTTCTTTTAGATTATTTACCAAATATTTCTGGTCAAACATTTAGTAGTAGCTGATTAATTTGGGGGATCAAAATCTATTTTATTTTGAGTGAGCACATGGGTAAAATGACAGGCTTCTGTTCCCTGCAAGAACAAAAGCATTATTTAGAATCAGATTTCTAGTGTAAATGATCACAAACAGGAGTATGAATATTCTACTAATATTCTCCATCATCTGCTATTTATTATTGCCATGAATAGTCCACTAAAATTTATCACCAGAATATTCACAGAAAGCAAACTCTTATGGACTATAAATTCAGATGGTACAAATGGATTAGTGTTTTGAACAAGTATTTGGGCAGATTTCTTTTTATAATGCTCACCAAATTCAACAACATTTTTACTGTTTTGAGGTTCTTCATAATCTACTTTGCTAACTTCCTCTAACCTCCAAGAGGTTAAGTAGAGCCCTATTTCTCATTGTCTCGGGTATCCTCTTTCACTGCAGATTCTGTCAGTTTTGCTAACACCACTATTTCACCAATCATGTGATGCAGTATTTTGAGACATGAGAGCAAGACAGTGCAAGATTATGAAGCAAAAAGCAAAGACATATAACATGCTACAAGGACACAAATTCTAGAATAAAAGATATAGCAGTAGAAGCAGGAAAAACAAACACATAAGAGACAAGTGAATACCACTCCAAAACACCATATGCTCCATGGGATCTGCACAAATCTGACTAGGACCTCTCTGTGAGTGGGCAATTTACTATTACAATTTTGACATTTACCATATTACATGACATACTACAATATTTTTCTACATCCCACATATCAGCCTGGTTTTACGACCTAATCCAGAAGATAAAAGGACTAGTTGCCTTTCCCATTTTTTTCTCAGCCTTTAATGTTTAAAATGTGTGACATAAAATATTTGGCTAAAGACCAGAAAGCAGTGGCACACCTATATTGTATTTATGTATGTCATATGGCAATTTACAGATTAATAAGAGTTAAAGCTTGTTTTAAAGGTTGTTGATTCTCATATGGAGCAAGCTGTATTACCAAATAAAACCTGGAAAAGCCAATTGCATCAGATGCAACCATACAGCTCCCAGCATGAAACCCAGAGGGAGTTTGAGACCCCAGCCCCCTTGGTCACTATTGCTGCAGGAATAACTGTTACTGGTTTATGGCTCGGCCACTAGAGGGGGTCTCGAAACCTGTTTTCCCGGGGAAAAAAAGTGAAGTGAGTTTAGGGCATTAGTAAACCGGATTTTTCTTTTTTGGGAGGAGGGGGAAGTGGCTGGGTGCAGGCTATAGAAATCGCACGTAGTTCGTATGCTCATTTTGAAAATCAGCATAGTTTGGTGGATAAGGCTCAGTTGGTAAAAGAAACTTTAACTCTATTCCTTGCTCTGCTTGAAATAACCTTTTATAGACTGTTATGAAACAGGCAAGGCTTTCATAAATCATCATCAAGGCAAACCCAAAAGGATTATAGGCTCCTTACAGATCTCATGCCAGCAAGACTTTCCATGCCACTTGCTTTCGACAACCATATTACAGCCGACCACGTTCCCCCAGCCTTCTCACACTTATTTTACAAAATGGGAAGGAAGCCTTGGCTGGCAATAAAGCACTGTGGAGAAAAAAAACAGCATGAACAGCAGTCAACAGAGGGAAGCTTTCTTGGCTCTCATTCTTTGCATTTTCCATTAGGACACCGGGCAGTGGGTGAGGATGGTCCTGCTCCAGACCCTGCTGTGTCCCACACAGCGGGATGGCAGCAGGCCTGGCTGGTGCCCCGGGTGTCCCCAGGAGCGGGGCAGCAGCAGGCCTGGCTGGTGCCCCGGGTGTCCCCAGGAGCGGGGTGTCCCCAGGCCCACACCTTGGCGCCCATGGCCCCCATGGCCTGTGGCGGAGCACCTGGCAGTGACAGCCTGGCACCGAAAGGTGCTGGCCTCGATTTCAAGAAAAGGGAGGCCAGGAGACAAAAAAGTGAGGGTGAGAGCGTGCCAGGCGGGAAGAGGGAAGCAGCAGAAAGCGAAGGGGCCCGGGGAAAGCCGAAGCAGACAAAGGCAGGGCCCGAGGCACAAACCTGCCCCACGTGGGCTGCCCTTCCCAGCGGGGGCCGCGCTGCCCCGCGTGGCCTCCCCAAGGGGCAGCGCCGGGGAGCCGGGGCCGGCGGGCCCCGAGCGGGGG
>NW_020450784.1:345050-523022 GCF_003343035.1 Apteryx rowi
GGCGGAGGGGCGGCTCCGTCGCAAGAAGCCGCAGGAGAGCAGGAAAGTCGCGCTGCGTGTCTGAGTGGCGGCGGCTGCAAAATGAAAGCGGTGGCCCGGCGATGCCGCCGCGCCGGAGGATTACTTCGCTGTAGGATTTAAGCCGTGGTAGACGAATAGGGAATTGGCAGAAAGTCGTATGCTGGTATTTTAATGGGCTGAAGGAGTAAATGGAAGGATGAACAACTTTGCGATACGAGGTACTCGCTCCTCGGTGTTTCATTTGAGGTGCCAGACTGAGAATCTGTAAGAGCTCTTTTTAAACATAGCAATAGATCCTGTGAAAAGCAGAAAAGCGGACAAGCTCCTTTTACCGTCAATACAACTGTATAAAATACAAGTAAATGTAAAAGGCAGCAAACGACTATGGGTTTTTTAAAGATGGTGTACGTGACTTGTACACCTTACTCTGCGTGTCGGTGTGTCTGCATGTGACGCTTGCAGCAAGATCCACGGGAAGAACTGGCTCCTGAAAAAGAAGTACTTATTGTGAGCCCTTATAATAAAAAAGAATAAAAACACAAAAATTGCAAGCCCTGACTGCCTTAACCAGAAAGTAGCTGAAAGAAGTAGGCACCTGCAGTTCTGCTTTGTGTTCATGTTCAGGATGCAAGAGTGGTAAGACCAGAATGAAAACATGCAAGAGTCAGCTCAACTCAATAGCCTGCTGGATAAGGCACTCATTTGGGCAATGGGGTTTTCATTTTATGGGTCATTTATATTTTTTTACATCAAAGTTATGTGATAAAAGCAGAAACAACCCTAAAAGGCTGGACAGGGCTCTCTTCCTCGGTGATCTGTTAAGCTGCAGAAGTGCATTTGCTGCCTGCTTACTCTCCTTGCCCCATGAACCTCAAATTCTTTCTTGCGTCATGTTCCAGCTTTAATAGAAGTGTTTTGAGAAATGATGCTCAGTGCGTGTTTCTGAATCCCCTCAGGCTATCCTGCATCTTGTCTCCAGGATCTGTCTCCCAGTTTGACAGATGCAGTCCGAGTTCAGGTACCTGAACTCCAGATTAGAGTGGGAGTTCAGGTACGTCCTTGGTGTGAGCACTTGATAGCAGCTAACTCCAGATGGCCTCCCATTCAGCAGGTGAATCTGGCACGAAACTTAACATCTAGCATAGACACCAGACTCTGGGCTTTAGATCCACCTAACTCATAAGTATTGTCAAATGTTTCATAAAACAACTGATGGCCCTTCACTTTCTCTCTTTACAACATTAGAGTGTTTTCTGTTTTTGTTACAGTGCATTCGGTCTGTATTTTTTCTATGCCCATACTAATCAGAAGTTAAATTTGCTACACTATGATAAAGTTTCCAATATTAGCAGACACACCATATCTGACCGTGAGCAGCCGTATTTTGGCTGTCTGTGGTTTCAGTTCTCAGAACTCAGCAAGTCTTGGAGCATATTTTTACATAATCTAACCACACAGGCTTGCTTATAAATTTACTGTGGTAGAATTTATATGCGTGTTCAACTTACCAGGGTGAAGACTTCCAATGATATAATTATTTCTATTCAGTGGAAAAGGGAATGTTATAGTATCACAATACATTTTACTAACGGGGAAGGAGGCAAAGTTTGTGGCTGATAGCAGAATACCAAGCTGCAAGGCTCAGCTCTACCACTGACTTGACGCTTGGCCTTGATCAAGTTATGTAATGTGCTGCTGGATCATTTGCTCAACTTCAAAAGTTGTACAGTGTTTGTCTATCTCATAGGGAATTTCTGGAGTCAAATTAAGGCATTGTTCACATGGTGCTTTCAGATCTTGAAATAATTTAGGAACAATTTTCAGATTTGCAAGTGCATTTTAAACTTCAACAAAATACACATTTTAATGATTGTAGCCTTAAAGATATAGCCTATGTACCAGCATTCTGAGAAGAAGTAAAACCGCTCATCTTAGGAGCATATAAATAAGATTTCTAATTTGAGACCACTGTCACTGTGGTTTGAGGTAACAAAACTGTTGTTCTGAAGTAACAGCAAAAGATCTGCCCTGCTTTTGTCCTTAAATTAATGTTTATAACATCCAAATATGTGGCTAGGTTTGAGCACAGGGATATGATACCTCAGCAGTTACAGGTGACTTGTTTCTTTTAGGAAATTTTGGGGGTGACAGCTGCCCTGCTGCCTGCCCTGCGTGTGTACATGTTGAGCTGGATAGCTAGATTTTGGTCTGTCTGAACAGTGTGTGCTGCTGGGTATCTTCAGGTTCCTCCTGTGCGGATCAAGAGTTCGATTAGCCTCTTCTCCCTGTGTGGAAATGCAAGAGTTGGCTAGAATCTGTCTTACATGGCATAAAAAAAGTTTATTTACTGAGTGATAGTGGTGGAAATTAGCATTTGAATATCAGATGGAAATTTCCATTCTTTTTTTTAAAGGAATGATTTCTTCCATCTTTTACCTGCCTTTCTTAAAACACAGTTCTCCTTCCTTAGATAGTGTTCATCACCACTCTCTTCTTTTGTAAAGACACATGTTCATTATAYAGGTGAGCCCAGTTCTTTTGGAGGAACAAAGCAGTCACGTTAAGCTCTGGGGGGAAAAAAGTCCATTTATGAATGCTGACTGCTGAAGCCTAAGTATAAGTTACTGCAACTGACCACTTGCGAGGTAACAGTGCTCTTTTCATGTGCTGCCAGTTCATGTCAATAAGAAAAAATGTAAAATATCCATTCAAATATATTTAACAGGAAGAAGCTGCATGAGAATTTTATGGTGTAGACATTTTGCCTACCCATGTACACTTCTGCAAATGTGCAAGCGGGATTTATGGTCTTCACTTGAACTTGTGTCTATATAAGAACAGAATCTGGCTCTGTCCTGGAGCAGTCGTTTACAAGCACTACATGTGTGGTGACATGGTGGCATGGTTAGCTTTAACTGTTTTACAAATGGAGAGCCAACACACATGAAGACCTATGACTTCAGCTATAAATTAGTGTTAAAACAGGTGTTAGTACTTAGGAATCTGTTGCTTCTTTGCTCTCACAGCTAGAGAATCTCTCTCTGTCTCTTCCTCAGAGTTAGTGTGCTTTGATACTGGTCTCTGCAGCTACTCTCATGCTGCTAATTATAGGTTCAGTAACGTTAGGTACTTGCCATGGGCCTGACCTGACAGGAGTCTGTGAAGGATTTTTTTTCAATAAGCCAGCACTCACTGGCAACAAAATAAATCTTCAGTGCAAGGGAGCAGTGGATATTTGTATTGCATTTCTTCATACATAGCTCTGCTTTTGGTGACAACTTAAGCTGCTCTTTGACTAGTAACGCTCATGGTTGAATGTGGCTAGGGGGAAAAGGGATATACTATGTGGGGGGAGGAAGGTGAGCATGTTAAGCAGTTAAATTAAGTATTCTCCTTTGGTCCTTGGGTAAATCTGCACACAATATGAAGTGCTATAATTATAATTACTTTCACTGGGAGTTCCACTTTACTTTCCCATAATCTCTTCCATAGCAAATGCCCAGGTGATCTATTAGCTTTATTCCTTGCAAGCTCCTAAATTTTGTTCCTCTCTCTAGCTGAAGTGCTGATTCAGCCACAAGCAGCATCTTTTCTTGTATGTCCTCTCCTATCCTCTGATGAGGATTGTACATGTTTGTATAGTTTTGGTCCCTTTCCCTCATGCTTCTTTCTTCTTAAAATAAACCTAATCCCTTCTTCCTCCCTCCCACCCCATCTTAGTATTGACCCTTATTCTTCCTCATTATGATTTTCCTTAAAATTTTTTTTTTTTTTAACTTTTCATCCTTTCCCAGCAAACATTTTACCTCCCTCACTTCGTCACTGGCTGCCTCCAGTTTCCTCCACCCAGTAGCCAAATGGTGATTGTTCACAACTGGCAAACTTAAGGCTCCACTTTCTGGAATGTAAATTCAATAGTGAGTGAAACCCAAGTGAGGAGACTTTTGTAGCTATGTCTGCTCTGCTTTCTGAGGAGCAAACAATCCAGCACGCTTCCCAACTGGGCTTCATGCATCTGTATTCCTAGATGCTGAATGTCTCAGCCTCTGCACGGCTGTGCCATCTAAAGCTAGCGCAAACTGGGTGTAAATCCCAGCTGCCTTGATGATGTTGGGCCCTTCTGAAAAAGAGCTCTTCTTGGCAAGTCGTCTGCCAGATAGCCTCTCTGTAACAGGCAAATAGGCTTGGCAGCTTGGGCTGTCTATCACGCAAGGGAGATGGTGGCATCCACACTGAAGGTAAATGTGAATCTGGGTCTGCTAAAGGGTGGCATGTAATCAGACTTTCTCCTCCAGCAGGGCTCAAACTGTGCCAAAATCTTTGCCTGAGTATGAGCCTGTGTTCTGAGAATACTAACACTGGAAGAATTTGAATGCGGACCCAAGCCAAATATATAAATTTAAGTGCCAGTGTACCCAATATTTTGTCTTTTCTGTGAATTCAAAAGATAAATTTGCAGGTGATGGAGAAAAAGTGGGGGCCAAGGAGATAGCTATGCACCTTTTTGCTTCCCATCTCAATTGTTGTTTCTTCATGTGGCGTGTGTGTTCAGAACAGTACTTGTTATTAGACTGAATGATGCCGCTGAAACACCTAGGCAAGCTTTCTGCTACAGATCTGAAGAAGAGCTTGTGTGTCTTGTCTGGATATTTTTATTTTTCAGCTGTGTCAGCTGCTTTAATGAAAGGTACTGGTTCTCCCTACAAACCTCCTATGTTTTTATAGACTCAGAATTCCATGTAGAAAAATACTGCTATAAATCCCTCTTTGAAAAACACCAATTATTGATGATTTTTTTTATTTGAAAATGGAAAAATACATTTTTCTGTCCTGAAGTTCAGGGAAAAAAGACCTTTAAGTATCACTGAACCAGTGATCCTCATTCAATTAATAATGCAGTTTATGGTTTGTAAACTAATTCTTGTCATAAACTAAAAGGTGCAAAAACTGCATTTTTATAAATGAACAGATAAATGTTGTATAAAAGCAGCATCATTCTCAACTAGGTGTTTTTGCACATACAGTGCATTGTGAGAAGGATAAAAAGCGCTTACCAAGGAAAGAAGAGAAATCTTTGATGGTTCCAGTAACTTAACAAGGTCAAAATAAAATATTAAAGGCTCATGACTCGGGGTCATGAAGGTGCTAAGATGTGAAATAGGCAGCTATACTGTAAAAATGAAAGTCAACATAAGCTGATTTTAATTAAGATGCTAGCAAGTGAGAAGAAAAGAAATTACTATTGTACACAGATTCAGAGAGATCTAATTGGGAAGAAGATTAGTAAATGAACATAGCTGTTTATTCTCAAGGATTTAATAGAAATAGTGTTGTGAAAATGGTACATGAAGGTTTTATAAATAATGCTGCCATTATGCTGATAAGGTGTTACTTTTGATACAACAAAGTGCAATAAAAGTTCTTTTTTTTTTTTTTAACCTATTCCTTATGCCAAGCTTCTGCTAGCCAGGGTGGTTTTGCTCTAAATTAAAGCTTAAGTCTTTTGTATCCAATGATTATAAAGAACATGCCATTCTTACTAAAAATAATAAAAATTCAAAAGGGAAAGATGCCAAAGTACCCTATTCTGATGTGCTGATTGATCCAACAGTTAGTTACTGAATGTGTAGGCTGCAGATTACTGAGAATAAAATATACTGGAAACTGATACTCTACATGTGTGCTTCACAATTTAGCTTATATGCCTACTCATTTATAAAAAAGCAGTTTTTGCACCTTTTAGTTTATGACAAGAATTAGTTTACAAGTCTTATTTTTCTGATGGATCTGCTTGTCTCAAAGACATATGTGTAGGATCAGCCATACAGGTTTTCATGCCGTCATTATGATGACCTTTTTGGATACCGGTTCAATTGACTAGTTCCTGCCTTCTGTTTGACTGGTTCTAAGAAGGCTTAGATATGCCAAACGCTAAGGGATTAGAAGAAGGAATATTTGAGGTGAGTCTTATGCACAACCCCCATGTATGTCTGTGCCCGTAATGTTTTACAAGGCACTTTTCCAACTGCAATAATTCAGTTACTAGTGCTTAGGTAAGTCTTAAACAAAGTGTTTTAGACAAAGAAATGTTTTTAAAAGTTGCTTCGTTTACATACAACAGAAGCATACCTTTGGCTAAAGGGCAAGGATGGCAGGGTTTGCCTCACTTGCCTACTTGGAGTGCTGGCAGAAAGTGTTCCCATGCTGGGGGGCCAGTCTGTTGTTGCTTGCTCTTCTCTTCTACAAAAGGAAGAGCTTAAATATTTGGAGAACTGTGTAGTAAGGAATGACACATAAATATTGTATGAGAAAAGCTTTTGTTGCAGGGGAATGTAGCAGGATTTGTACAAGCAGCTATAAATCTATAATTCTATATATATCACATTCTTTACAGGTGTAGTCAAAGTTCATCTAAGAATTATATACAGTAGCTAATGTAAATGTGTAGTTTTAACTGCTATGAATAATAACCCGTTCTTGTTGTCTTTTTCTGACCTTTGATTATGAGAATGTAAATTTGAATTTTACATTTGGAGGTGGTTATTACAAATCATGAATCATGCACAATTCAGCAATAATAGTTTCATCATCCTGTTTTTCTAAGCATTAATCCAAATCCTGAGGCTTGAAAGGGAGTGTATTTTTGGTAAAAGGAAGCTGATGTTGCAATAGCGGCCGTTGTAACATTAACGTGCTTTAAAGTTTGCTGAAGCATAGGTTGAAAGTTGACCGCATGGACTCATGCATTTGGCAAGGTAAGGACAGATTAAAAGATTTTTAAAATTCAGAAGAATGTGCAAGTGTCACTTGCTTTGTTTCTGTTATTATTGATCAAGGTCATCACAAAAGAATTAGTCCAGTAAATAAGACATCTGTTCTGAGGATGTCTTTATCAGGCAGTCTGATTCCCCTGAGTCAAGGTGTCTCAGTTATAGTATTATTACTGACAGCATAGGAGGTACTAGGTGGACCCTTTCTTATCATCAGTAAATCACGTCACCTTCTGTGACCTACATGTCAAGTCACATTTCTGAATTTTCTTATAAGCTTGTCATGTAGCTGTTCCTCTCCTTTCTTCTCACCTTCTTGTTGCCTGTTTAAACATTGGTCTTAGCTTTTAAAAAATGCTATGAAGTGCATTTCTGGTGTTATGTTTTTTGTTTCAGCGAAGAAAAAAACTGAATGTTAGAAAAGATGGAGAAGTTAGTTTATAAATGAGATTCAGCCTGCTGAGCGGATGCTTAATTGCTGAAAATTTGTCATGTCTTGACGGATCAATTGGTTAAATGTTTGGCTTCGTTTCATGGCAAGGAAAGAAAATGAAAAGCACACATCATGTATACGCATGCTGGAAGTGGCCATTGGAAAGGCAGGTGCAAGTTCCTTGGAGAATGTGGTTCCTCTGTCTCAGCACCATATAAYGTCTGAGAGGACCTGTGTCTGACAGCTCTTTAAGGATTAAGTTTCCTGCCAAAAGGCATGGCATCTGTGTTGCAGTATTTTTCTAATACCTGAAGCTGCACTGAATCCACCTGAATGCCCTCCTAATCTAGAGCAGAAGTGCCACAGAGGAAGGAGGAAAGGGGGAGAATCCTCCGAGACGCTAACAAATCCTCCATTTTCGGCATTTCCAAGGTAGCTGGGTGGTTGTTTAAGGACCTTGTATTCTTTTGTGTGGCTAAAGTACTGCCTTGCTCACAGTGTGGTGTGATCAACACTAGCTCTTTGGGAGGTGGTGGGTGTCTCCACCACCTTGCTAAAGGCAGCACTCAGTGGGTCCTGAGGAGTGCTGAATATCATTTAGGTTAAATCTGGGATAGGCAGTTTCTACAGTCTTTTTTTGTGATCTACTGATTATTTAAAAGCCTACAGGTACAGCAGAGTCTTTTCACTTGGCATTTACATAGGGTTAAATTCTCTCTCTCATTTCAGTGAAGCTGCATGTAACAACTGCAGTGTTTGCTTGTGTATATTGTATTGTGCCGTGGCTTTGCAGACAGTGCCAGCCTTTATATCTTCCAGTCTGAAGCATTTATATTGTGCATGAACATGTTCCCTGTTTAATAGTAAACAATATCCTCTCCCAAATTAGGAATTAGGGGATATCAAATGCCATTGTCAACAGTAGGTACAAAACAGGGTACTTCCTTGCACAGAGGTATATATAAACTGGGGAACTCTGTGACACAGAAATTTAGGGATGCTGATAGCCAAGGAGGACTGTTAACATATTTAGGTAATTCTGTGAGAGAAAGATCCATCCAGGACTGTTAAATGCAACGATATCACCTCTGTCTAAAGAAGTCCTTGAGCTGTATTTAGGCAGGAAAACTGTACTCACGAAATATATGCACTGCCATATGCTTTTACTCTTCCTTAGGTATCCACTGATAGTCACTGCGGGGGATAATCTACTTATCTACTGTTGCTGTTCTTACATAACGTAGCTGGTAGAGTTACTGCTGAGTCAGCATGCCAGGACTTCTAGGTCCTGCTTTCTAGAATCAAGAGCTCCTAAAAGATGGGGAAAAAATGCGGTAATGAAATATGGGATATTGACATTCTGTGTTCCAAGTTAAAAAAAAACAAAAAACCCTATATTGCAAGTAGGCCTGGTGGGAAAATCTTACTAATAATGTGCTGTATAGAGCAGTGTATAGAGTAAATGACACATAGAGTGTTGAGCTGGTTCTGTCTCAGTAACTCATAAAGTATAGAGGGGAAAGTTGCTTAACTTTGTGCTGTCCTTTCCCATGTTGTCAACTCTGTGCACTAAAATAAGTCAAGGCAGTCAAAACAGTCAGATCTGTCTAAAACCCTTCTTGTTTTAACTGAAATTTTTTCCTTCTTTTCCTTTCATTTCTGAACATAAAGCTTTATCTGGATTACCTTTCTTTCTTTTTGACTCAAATATTAAGGCTAGTAATTAATTAACTTTTAAGAGCTACAGCAGAGTTTTCCATATAATCACAAGAGTTTCAAGATTTAGGGCTTTACAAAATAATTGAAAGTTGCAATCAAATTTCTGTAAAATCCAGAAATCTTTATTCCTTTAGCGCACAGAAGCATCAAGAGCTTAATTAGTTGGTTGTAAAAGATTTTGTTTTCTGAATGAAAACCCTTTATGAACASAAGATATTTAGTCCTGAACCCTCAAGCTGCTGAGTACCTTCTGTTCCCTCTGCATTGAAGTAGTAAATCAGCATCTTGCAGGTCTGGGTAGTTGCTTATCTGAGTATTTTTATGCAGTTTCCATCAAAGCAGCATCTGCTGTTGTGATGGGGCAAGTTGTTATAGGCTACCTAGTAAACCTCCCACCCTTCAGATAACGATATGCAACATGTTTAATATTGAGTGCAATTACATCATATAAAGAACATGTCAATTCATTGGTGATGAATTTCCAAAGATTATGTACAAGACTTACGTTATAGATAATTTGGATAAATACCTGCTTYTTGAGAAAGCATAGTCTCTGTAACTCCTGATCTCCTGCCAGGCAGACCAAGATGATCAACAGCTTTTAGCATCATGCTGCTGATAGCTCTATATCTGTTTTATTTTGCAATCTGAAGTATGTATTTAGGTTGTTTGGTGTTGATGAATTTTGTTACTGAAAGGATATTGAACCCTGTGATGTCTTAACAAAAATGGAAAGACGTTTCAATTCTATGCTTCCTCTGACCATGCTAATTTGAGTCTAATGTATCAGTGTGTGTTGTAAATTTTGCTTAAGTTCAAAGAATAACAATAAATGATGACTTAAACAGGAGTGGCTGCCATGGATAAAACTTTAAAGCTCTTGAGTGAATGCTTGAGGCTGGGAGAAAAATTAGAGCTGTGGAAGTAACAATAGACAGGCATATTTATTCTCCTCTCCCATTATGAAACTAAAGACAGCATTAAAACCATAAGCCATTGAGGAACAAAACTGATTACCTGGAGAAGGACTTAGATAAGCAGATGTCAGATTGGTGAGAATTTACAAAATTATGTAGACAAGAGAAAGACATGTTTATWAAGGTTATATATAGGCTAGAATACAAAAATTTGAATTCTCTTTACAAAGTGAGTGGGTGTATTGGACCATAATATTTAACAGAGGTCAATTTTTATGTTTTAATATAGAAACTCTGGTCATTTTGGTAGTAGATGAGTACATCCTGGCACCTGAGAGCAAAAAGCCTTAGGTGCACTGACAGTACGTTACAAGGCATTGAGTGTGGTCACCCCAGTTGGATTCAGGCCTTATCAGGTGTTTCTGAGTGAGTGCACAAGTGAAGGAGCTCTAAGGAGTACTGGTAAACATCAGTCATTGGCCTTGACAAATTAGGTAATAAACTTTTTTCCTCTGATTGAACCAACAGTTGGCTGTTGAAGTATAACAAGCGTCCTCTGCTACAATAAGATTTCAGGTATATAATACAGTACCATTTCTAGAATATGAGGTTCAAAGTTCTTATGGACTCACTGAGAGCCCTTATGTGCAGCAAAACAGTGCCTGGTTGACATCTGTGGGGGCTTTCCATATTGCAGTTTGAGCAGTTTCTCCTGGAATTTGCAAAAATTTTGGGAACATAAAAGTAAGAGGTTTTCTGGGCATGCGGTTGGGGTAGCTCCGTTGGGTAGTGCTGCTGTGCCATTCTAAGCAGTGGTCTTACTTCCTTTCAGAGGTGATGAATTACTGGATTCAATAAGCTCCAAGGGGGGGGGGGAAGTTCTCCCAAATCCATTAAATTGCCTTATACTTTTAATTTTAAAAATAAAACTGGAAAAATAAASTTTAAGTGCAACTGTAAAGGGTTAAGTGTATTATTATTAATGATTAATATAACAATAAATCTTCAAACCTCGAAGACGTAAGAAATCATATACTGTGTGATTTCTGCTAGAACTAAAAAATTTGTATACAGTTCATATATGAGCTTGTTTGTTTGATGAATTTATTTCAGAAAAAGGTCTAAAGAGCTGTAATGAAAAAAGTTTCTGACATGGAAATATTCTGGAATAGCTATTCCTGAACGTACTGTTCAGATAAGTCAGAGTAATGTAGATCATTGACTTCAAAGTCACTGCATGAAAGGTGTAGAAATATAACACTGATTATATTCATTAGTGGAGTAGTGCTAAGCTGGCTGTATTCTTGAAAGCTTGCTGCTTCCTCTTTTCAGAGACATAATGCATTTTTGGCATCAGGAACTTAAACCTGAATCTGCCATTTTCAAGGGTTTTTTTTTTCTTTTTTGTATTTTAGTTTGATGTTGTTTAGCACAGGAGGATGTTCATGTGGTGGTTAAAAAAAATAAATAAAAAAAAGAGATAAAAGGACCTAGAGATAAGCTGTTTCATATCAGAGTAAGTCTTTGCTAAACAAAACAGATCACTATTAGTTAAAAATATTCATATCATGCATGTCAGAGCTGCAGTCAGGATTGCAGGTCTACTTTCCTGAGTGCTGTTAAACAGGATATTACAATTACTGTGTTTTCTTTTATACTGAGATACATTTGTATTGAGATTCTGTGGAAAGGCCACAACAAAGTTCAGAACTGTGTAAATACAGAATAAACTGCTTTTTGGGCCCCAAAATCTTGTTACTTAAAAAGTGCTACAAGTACGAAGACTGACAGTGTGAAGTACAGTCAGAAACGGTGAAGAACTGGCACAGTATTATTGACTGCATGTGTTGAGTGAATGTGTGTATGTTTAAGAAAGTACTAGCAACAGCAGTGCTTAAGCAAATAGCGGGAACATGCACCCTCCCCCCAAACGCACACACTAGCTGTTTCTTCTTTATTTCTGTTATAGTTTTAACTAAGGAGGCGGCACACGCTGTCCTCAAAGAATTGCTGTAGAGGGCCTTGACTCATGAAAGCCTTTTCTTTTTAGTTTCTGTCTCATATTTGTTTCAGTTCCTTTGATCTCTATTGGTTTGATGAGTATGTGTCATCACTTGGTACTGCAGTTGCTTCCTCTTGCTCAGATATGGCAGTGATAAATATATTCACTGAAGAGTGTAATTTAAAATTTATATTATTCACAGTTATAATAATTGGCAAGTACTGTAACCATAAATGGAGAACATGAGAGGGAGTTCAGTTCGATTTCTAAAAATAATTGGTCAGTCTATCAATATATCTAATAAGCTTATCAAATCAGACTTTTCAAAAATTAAGGAAGAAAAAACTCGATATGAAATGATTGTAAGTGTAACTGAGCAGTGTAATTTACTTTCACTTTACAGGAAAGGGCTTTCAGCTCTACCTCTTAAGGAGCTTTGGAAAACTGCTTACTGACTCCTGGCGGTAGTGTATTGATTAAAAGCTTCCAGAGTGTCTAGAAAACATAAGTGTACAAAAATTTGTCTGAAGGTGATGTGTTTTGTAGAAGGAAAGTTCATGATTGTCTATGGTGTGTAAGAAGTACATTAACTAAAGAAGTATTGGGTATACTATTCATATTTAATAATAAAGGACCTAACAGTAGGGATTTTAAAAAGAACTTTTTGCTTCATTCTGTAAATACTTAACTAATCCTCACAACACCTGTTTCATAACTGAAAGGAAGAATTGGGCAGAAAAATGAAACTGTTCGGCTAATATCAGGGACCCAAATTAAAGTCAGCAAGGGGCAAGAGAATAAGATTTTTCAATAAACATTCCCAATTCATTGGACTGTACTGCCCTCTTAGACCTCTGTGGGAGTTTTTGCTCATATAAAAGACATATTTAGAACTTGTTTTTTCTTCATATATTTCACCTTATTTTTGTTTGGTAGAATAATGTGTCACATATTTGTCCCTTATATTGTGATTTTCTTCATAGGATCGGTTTAGGACATGTTTTGTCTCAATAAAATGTAATTATGTTTTTCCCTCCTTTCTCATATGTACTCTTTCCCTCAAAACATAAAGGTGTGCAACACTCTCTCAGGCCGGGTCTTAGCATCGAGTTATGCTTAAACTAATTAAGTAAATCCTAGTTTACTTCAATTATGCGAACAGTGTTATCCTGGATTTATATTCTTGCAGTTATTCAATCTGATGCTGACTTTCCCTATCCTTGATGATCAGAGCCTTCCCTAATAAACATTTCAGGAGAGGTTTATTGGTTGATGCATACTTAAAGAAGTGGATGTCATTCATTCCTGGAGCTGTTGAGGACCTTTGGGGATGGCAGCTGCTGAGGTAACTCTCTGGAAGTGTCGCCTGCCACCCTAGAAAGGAGAAACATCTTTGGTGCACAAAACCTTTGCAAAGTATCAATGACATACAAGTCTGAAAGCATTTGCATATTTTCTTTTAAAAGGTTTTTTTCCAGCATGCATATATTTATCATGCTTGCATATACTAAGTCTGATTGTTTGATGTCAAGCAGAAATGACTTTGCAGTGTTTTGCATATCTAATACATCCATAAGCACATGAATAAGGGCATTTTCTTTCTGATTACCTTGCCAGGCTGTAACAAATGTAAAAATACATGTGGATTAGGGTAAGGCTCTGCAGTCAGTTCAGTTTACAGTGTCCTGTGACTTATTGGAGCCTGCGGTCCACATAATGAGAGATGCCAGCTCTCATTTGAGGGAGCTCTAAGAAAGAGTGTGAGACTCACCTTTGGGCCTGGACCCACTTTCTGAAATAGGAGACAGAAGAGTTTTGTAGTGAGGTGATTACTTGAAACCAGTCCAAATTTTAGGCCAGTCTGTATTCAGCTCTTTCCCATTGCTGCCATTAAAACACCCAAGACCCCCTCCCTTCCCCCAAGTAAACACACCAGTCTTTAAAATCTGTGTTCCTAAGGAACCAAATGTGGGGGAAATTCAGTTAGGTTGCACCATCAGAGAGTCTGGCTTTAAGGTTTCTATGAGAAGTTAACTTCTAGGACTAGTGAACCTGTCAGACCGGTGTAAAGTTGGCCTCAGTGCAAAAAAGAATCAAGGCGGAAGTGTTATTAAGCATGTGAATCCATAGTCTGTCCTGTCGGGTCTGTATTCTCAGGGAGAATTTGGGAGCGGGGGGCAGCCTTAATAACAGAAAATAAAAATCAGCATTATAACAGTACAGGTACGAGGAGAGTACCTCCAACTGTTAGCATCACTTTCTCAAAATGCCTAGCCTGTGCTGGTCCTTGCTTTCCCTGCGTTTGGAAACAGCTGGCTAAACACAGCAGAAGGTGGGTAGGCTGACTGACTGTGACGGGGAACACACAATATTCTTGTAAGATGATTTTGCAGCCATTATATTTTCCTTGTTCTTGGCCACTTTGCAAGTAATTTGCCAGTGCTGGGCAGATGGTTAAAGCACAGCACTTAGTACAATGGCTAAAGCATGACTGCATAGGAACAGCTGTACAGCATTGAGCACTGGCTCAGCTGGAGACCTGTGTCTTCCTTCCGCCTGTGGCCAACAGCAAATGCTTAAGAAAGAGTATAGGAATAGGACAGACACACAAGAGTACACTTCTGCAAAATATTCTCTCAGCATCCAGCATGGCTTGGGAATTTCCTGAGATAGAGAGGTGGGTTCTTATATTTAATACATATATTTTATTCTTATATTTTACTTCATAAATTTGACCAGTTGCTCTTTGGACCATATAAACTCAGAATATCCTGGGACAAAGAGCTCCAGAGTTTGCGAGTGTGTGCAGATCTCAAAAAAGTTAGTTATTTTTTTGCTGTGGCCCTAAGTGCTTCTTTTATTACTTGATCATGTATTGACCAAAGAGACTGGCAGGCTTTGCATTCCTGATCTGCATGTAAAAGGATTTATTGTTCGTTTTTATGTCTTCTGCAGGTTATTCCTCAAGTTCTCTTTCAACTTGCTTTATTGTGGTTTGAATTTGCTTTGKTTTTTTGTTTGTTTTGTTTAACCTGCAGTAGCTTATGAGTCTTTCTACTTCCTTTCCTTCATTTGGACATTATTCCAGCTTTCAGAATATTTTTTCTTGCTTCTAATAACCTCTCATACCCTGCTGTTTAGCTATGCTGGCTTCCTTTTCCACTTTCTCAAGTCTTTTTTGATAGGTGGTATGTATTTGCTCCAGGCCTCTAATATGGTATCTGTGTTTACCACACTGCCTACAAAGGTTTAACTCTGTTAGCTTCCCCATTTAGCTTCCTTTTAGCAAGATTTAATGTATCCTCCAGGGTGACTTAAACGTCAGATTTCAAAGTTTTTTTCAGTCCTGTCAAAATTTCCTAATATGTGTATCAACACTACCTACAGTTACAAACCCATTAAAAATGTCCA
Source organism: Apteryx rowi (assembly GCF_003343035.1). Taxonomy (NCBI): domain Eukaryota; kingdom Metazoa; phylum Chordata; class Aves; order Apterygiformes; family Apterygidae; genus Apteryx; species Apteryx rowi. The sequence continues at coordinate 360,324 of NW_020450784.1, forward strand.
AGCTGTAAAAACTGTGAGTGAATGAGTAAGTACATGTGTCTGTTCATCAGAGATAGGGAGCAGATAATAGTTCTTGACAGGAGGAAGAATTTTATATGTAGAATCTAAGCAGTCAGAATTTTGTTTGTTTGTTTTTATCAGATTCTAAACAAGCAGAAACTGTCTCTTCCCATGTAATGCTTCCTTTGCCAGTAACTGGGACTGCTTTAGGGAGGGACAAGCTTCTTTTGTGCCCAAGAAATCTGGGAAGCYGGACCTCAGTTTTGCATTATTGCTGCTTGGAATTCTGACCGAGATGTTTTTTTTAGCATGACGGGCTGGAAATATTGGAAATATTGTTTGGAGCCAAAGTAGGCAAACTATATTACTCTGGAATCTGAGGCACTCCCCTAAAATTGCATGTTTTTGTCAAAACAGACTGCAATGAATCTAGCCCTGGGGTCTGTATGCATAAATTAAGGCCCTTAATGATTATGGACCTGTATGATCCAAACAAGCTCAGTGAAGTCCTGCTACCTAATTGCTGTGTTTTCTTTTTTTTAATTAAAAACTTTTTAGAGAGCCAAAAAACTTAAGGATGTTTGGATTCTATCATAAGACAGCTTTGACAGTCTAGTGTTCAAAAGCAAGAAAAATTGAGCAGGATTAGTACTTTTTAAATATTATAATAGAAGAAGGTAAAAGACTTTCACAAAAGATGAAACAGAGAGCAGACATTCTTCCTTTAACCCAGAATGACACTGTTTGTTTAAATTTAATAGTATAGTTGATATACATATATGTGTACTCAAAAGCTGTCTCATTAGCCAGTCTTGATCTGACCTGTTCCAGACAAGAAGCACGTCCTCTGTGAACTTCTTTCTCTAAACTTCAAACATGAGCTCTCTGAACTTTTATGTATGTGTTTGAACTTTATGAGATTGAGCTTTGTTTGAAAGTGAATTTAATTTTAGGCTTTGAAAGAGAGTAGTTCAGTTGCATGAGTAAGATTCAGCGAAAGAGGAGCATGAAAATAGCCCTATCTGAGGAGCACCTCTTCTTGTCTGGTTAAGCGTGATTCGGGCTTGCCCATCGTATGAATACTAGAGGGTGTGCTGAGTGCGTGCCAAAGCCCTCACTTGGCTTTAAAGTTAAAAATTACATGTTTGGTTTCAGATTGTGTATAGTTGTGGTTTATTCATATTTTTATTACTATTTTAAAATGAGGGACACTAGATAGGTTGTATAGGAAGAGTGACTGCAGGTTTATCAAGCACGCCTTACAGGGGAGTCTTGGGACAGAGATCCCACAGCAGCTTGAGCAGCTGGTTGCTGCCGGAGGCAGCTCAGCCTGCGCTGGGACCCTGCTCGCGCCGCCTCCCTGGCACAGCTTGGGTGTTCGCCACATCCTTCTGCGAGCTGGCCGAGGGRCTGGTCTGAAAATGGGGCTGAAAGCAAAAAAACCCTGAATCTCATTTTAGCTTGTGTTTAACACGATGCTTGTCTCCTTCCTCTGGTATCTATCACCCAAAGTCTCTTAAATCAGATTTTTCCTTCCCAGGTGTAAGCCATATCGATCAATTCTTAAGCTTTGTTATTCAGAGGCTTTCTGAAGTGCCAGTGCCTCTCCCCACTGTCACACCTTCTGAGCTGAGAGTGATTTTATTTCAGAAACCCCTAAGCCCCTGTGCAGTTCCTCTTCTTGCCCCTATTCATGCACATGTTCTCATTCATGCATCTAAAATGTTTTGATGTCTGCAATATTCCATGCCTTTCATACATGAAGAAATATTAATTGTATTAATTGTATGTGTATTTTGTCAGTTCCTTAGGATCTGAGGCATTCTTAGGTTTTGATAGAGAGTCTTTGGGTTTTGGTTTTTGGGTTTTTTTTGGCATGTTAGCACAGCTAACGAAAAAGGACAATTTTCCATAGTACAAACAGAACAAAACTGTACTAGTAAGAGGCCACTACTAAGCAATGAAAAGTCATAAAATACCAAAGTTCAGGGTTCAGGTGCACATTTTCATGGGCCACTGTTGACATGAATATTAAAATGTAATTGCTAACCATATGATCACACTATTTTTCAAAAAAATAAATAGAACATGTAGTTTGTGCTTACACTGTGAGTACATCTCTGAAACACTGTGAATTTTATTAGGTCTGTGAGCAGGAATTCAAGAAAACTATTTAGAGGAAATGTGTACATTAAACAGTGATAGCAATATCTCTATAATGCCAAAGGATTAAAAGAAAAGGGTGGGGAGGGGGGAGATGTGTACACATACACAAATGTTTTAGAATTCTATTTGCTGTCTAGATAAAAAGACTTGATTTTTTTCATATTTTGCAGTCCTTTTTTTTTTTTCCTGTTCCTTTGAAACAGAAGACTGGAAACTGCAATGTACTGTGACCTATTGTATTAACTTGGACTAGTTCCAAGAAAACTTTCCTGCCTGAAGATGTAGTGCCAATTTTCAGGTTCAATATTTCATACTACCTGGGCTAAAAAAATATTGTGAATTTCTGTGCAGCTGGCAGTTTGTCTTTCCAATTCAATAAAGCAGTTATTAGCAGCTTGATTCAAAGTCTTCTGATTATTTTAATTTTTTTTTTTTAACCTAAGCTCTTCTCCTGAGTCACTCTGGGTAAATAATACCTAGAAGGAGGTGTATTTTACCATCTGAATTTTTAAACTGCAGCTTTCAAATGCTGAAGAATTTATTTAACTCCTTTCATACATGAAATATTTTACAACTGAGAATAAGATAATTTTAAAAGCAGAGAGATTATCTGAGTCATGTCATTTTAAGAAACAGATTCCTCTAACTTAAGCACATTCTATGCGCATTTTTTTAAATCTGTCAGTAACTTGATAAGTTTAAATTTTCAGATTCATGATGATCTTGAATGACATGATAGGATAAAATGAGGAACATAAAATCTTTATTTACAAGAAACACTTTTCTCCCATTAAATCTTGGGAAACAACTCGTTAAACATCAATAGCCACCTAGGGAATTTCAGAAATGACACAAATGTCAACTTAAACTTTTTGGAAAATGCAAGATTGTTTGAAAAATATAAACTTTCCAAATCTTTTCAGCAGGAAATAATGTTCTCTGTACCTAAATCTCTGAAACCTCTTTGATGAAGCAGTAAAAATGCTTTGGAGAGCATTAAAATTGGAATTGGCTCTGTGTTTCAGAATACTTGATCCCTGCAAATGTTCATTAAGATATAATGAGGATAAGTGAGAAATCCAACCAGGAATGTAAAGAGAGGCTCGTTCTTGCAATGAGCTCCATATGGATAGACATTTCTGCTTTTGCAGAACATCATTTCTATCAGCGGGTCCCCACATATGGATCGATTGTGTAGAGCTGATTGCATCATCAAAATGCAGTGACAGCATGTCTCTACTGGTTTGCTAAATGTTCTGTGATATTCTTCATAATGAGGATAAAACCTGTGATTAGTTTGTTTTCATTAGCTGTTTCATTAGCTGTTTCAATTGTGTATTTCATCCAGCTATTCTTATATTCCTTTTGTTTTACTATCTGGGATAACACAGGCATAGGTTTTGGTTTTGATTTGAACCGCTTACTCATAACAGCATTTGGGGAATTTCTGGTCGTCAACTTGGGGGCGAAAAACTAATGCAATAAGGAGTTTTGTGAATAGGGGAGCAACTTAATGCTTTTTTCTTTGTCCTGGGTCCTCTAAACCACTGGGTGCTTTAACCTCAGTTCCCAGCTGCACCCTACATGCAACCCTACCTGTAATGCTCCAGGCACTGTCCTTACCTGCCTTTCCCTCACACTTGCCCATATTTTCCCCCGTATCCTAACTTCCCGCAGCCCTACCTAGTTTCTTCAGTCTCCTCCCAGCTCTATAAGCTCCCTGTTAAACTATCCTTATTTTTGGGCCTCTCGGGCGCCTTTTGGTTAGGTCCGTGTGCACTCAGTGGCCGGGAGCTCTATGCTTACTGATCAGCCAAGCAGGAAAGTACTTCTCTCTCTGGAGAACGATATTTCCAGTAGGGTTTTTCCCTCTTAACACCATCAGTGTTGTTAAAGTCTTTGAGTTCTCCCTTTCTTTCCCTCTAAGCTGAGTCTCTGTCCAGCTGTGGAGTTTCACAAAACTAATGGGAACTTCATGTCTTTGAGATCTTTAACTATCATCTATTAAATTTAATGGTAATTGGGCAACAAGTTGAGAAGTTGTGGGAAGCCCTGTTTGCCTAAGGTCCTGTCATTTTGGAACAGACACTAAGTTTAAACTGAACTTTCCAAAGAGGTGAAAGCTAGTTTATTATGTCTGCATGAGAATGCCTGTGGTCCCTTGCAGTCTGATTAGTTGCATACTTTACAAATAAAAGGGAGAAGAAGTATTCATTATAATTTGAAGTATATACGTGGGTGAAACAATATCAGTATTAATAAAACTTGTGATTAATTAAAACTCTGAGCAGCTTCAGCTTCCCGTGACTTCAAGTTAAAAATTTTCCCTTTTATCTTGAGGCTCACCCCAGCAATAATTTTAGTCTCTTTAGATTATATTTATTTAGTAAAGCAGCTGATGGTCTAAGGCTTTTGATCATTTCTAAGATAGTGCCTGTTAAAGTAACTTTGGGAGCCAAGTCAGACACTGCCACATGGTTTGATTTATGATACTAATACCTGATGTTCATGGAAGGCATTTAATCGATTAGGAAATTTTGGCACTTCACTGGCTCTAAAAAGAGCGTGGKGGTTAACTGCTGCTCCCGTCCTGCAGCCCACAGCAAGGTCAACAGGTGGATAGAGGAAGTTAGGGCTCATCTGCTGCTGCAAAAGGGATTTGTAGGTAAGYAGGCTGCGAGAACCCCAAAGGGAACTTGGCAACCACGTTATTGTCTCCTCTTGTGTAAAATGAGTCTGGAAATGAACAATCTAGTGTATTGTTTTATGTCTTTTTTCAGAAAACTGACATGTTGACTTTTCACACTGGGAGGTCAGTTCAGTGAAATTGCAAGGGAAGACATTATCATCACCTTCAAACCAAAGACACAAACTGGCTTCTGACTGGTGTTTTTTCACTCCAGATGTTTCATGAGCAGCTGTGATTATTATCAAAGTCTGTCATATGGTAGCTACATTTTAAGACTTGAGAATGTATTGACTTAGAACAATAGAGGTAGAATTCTCCAAATTATTCTGTCTGAACATGCTTTTAGTTGCACTGGCTTGAAATAACATAGAACATAGATTTATAAAAATTGAAATACAACAGATATTGCCTTGATATATTTGGGGGAAGGGACTGCATAACCATTTCATCATGACTTTGATATGTGAAATCAGAACCTGAGTGGCTGATGCTAATGCATGAGCCAATACCTCCTTCCCCTTAGTAAAGCTGTGCTTTTACAGTGTATACTTCTAGCCTGTAACATGTATTTGAATGATAAATATGGGCACTGAAGCTCACAACTACTATTTTTACCTTAATTTCTAAGCTCTAATACTTTGCAAATACACTCAAAGTATGATGTAATATATTCCAGAGAGATATTATTTATTCTGAAAAGAATTTGGCAAATATTAGTTGGGGTTTTTCTTTTTTTTCCTCCTCATTTTTGTAAAGTACCCTGTGAGTTTTCACTAACAACTTCTGTCTTCTTAACCGACATATGGAAGAACCACAGTATTGGCATGAAGTTATCTTCCAGTAACAGTGCCAGTAGAGTGTTATTTTGCTGCATTGTTTGATACAGGAAAGTGCATTGCATTTTGTTTGTAATTCCAGCTTTTCTGAATGTTTCTTTTTGGATTCATAATGTCAGTATTGACAGTTTCTTTTACATTTTGAAATGCCCAATAAAAGGGATAATGATATCATGAAATGTTTCTTGGTGAGCTTGTATTTTTTCATGCAGTTTCTTTTATGCATCTTTGATTACTTTTCTGTGGCGGATATTGAGGAATAGCTATTCTAGGAAAAGTTGCAGTATAGAAATACTGACTTCTTTATGTGTGAAAGTCTTCAAGACCTGTTTGTATTTTGCATGGATAATTCTTCAAAGTTATATATTACTGCTAACATTAAGATCCATCTTAGCTGATTAACAAGGAACCTGGTGCTTCTCTGTTAACACAGTAAGCAAAATTGTCAGTTAAAGTTGAGTACCGTCTTTGCTAAAGGCAGTGATAGGCAAGACAGGAAGAATGGAGTGGGATTTCCACATCCCAGTTTGTTTACTGACTTACTAACTGAGCAATTTGGATTTGGGAAGTAACTGAGGCTAAATGATACAAAGGTTTCACAGTCCTTTTAAATAATAATAGCTAACATTTTTATAGCTCATTGTAGATAAAATTCTGGCAGTGTTGAAGTCAGCATTAAAAGTCACACTGACTTCATCAGAGCCAGGATTTTACACACGATGTTTGAAGCACTCTCAGGACATTGATTCTCCATTGCCCTGCCTAAGAGGTGGATAGGTACTGTTACCTTTAATTTCAAACCCAGGATAGCAAGGTGAAATAACTTAGACCTTGCTTCACAGCAAATTAGTTAAAGCACTAGGACAGTAATTTGGGGTTTCGTTGATCTCAACAGCCAACATGCCTGACACCATCTTTTACAGAGCACTTTTCCACAGTATATCTGCATGTTAAATTGGTATTCTGTTCTCTGGCCTTGTTTTTACTTGCCCATCTTTTTGCCAAGCTTTTCATTTATCATGTACTTCTCTAACGTTTTTTTTCCCCCTAGTTAATTTACAGTGGTTCTATTTCTGACCATCAGATTTCCTCTCCTCCTTTTATGGCCATAACAGAGAACACTTGTAAATCATTCTTCTTACTGTGTTGGCTGCCTTCTTTCTGCAAAACGCGAGCAACTCTATCCTGTCACTATCATGCAGTAACATTTAGCAGATGTATTTTCATTGTTCCAGTATAGCCCTTTTCTTAACATTTTAAAATGCTTTTGTTATTGTTAGGTACTTGACTCCAGAAAATAACTTTATTAGCCTTCAGTCTGTCTTCATAAACTTAATTGATGTATTCTAATATCAGTGTGCAAATATTTGTTGAAATAGCTTCCTTCTTATGGAAATATCTCTACAAGCTTAATTTTTATATTACTGCCAGTTGCAGACAATTCAATTGGGTGATGTGAAATTCATTTATCTGGGTTGGTTGTATATTGTATTCTACACAAAAGCTTCAATTACTTTTATAACAAAGACATCATCTGAACAATGGTGGACATGCCTGCTGTATCCAACATCTTATGCTGTGCTTCTGGAAACAAATAATACACTATCTTTTTAAATTTCCTATTCATTTCTCCAGTCTATTACTTGTTGTACTTGTTTTCAGTTTAATGCTGGCTTCTTTCCTCTATCAAATTAGATCTTTTGGAGTACTTTGGCATGCTTTTGTGATTTAATAGTCATTAATTGGTTTTCTCTTCTGAAAAAGGAAGGCTGGCACATCCAGAACTCCAAAGACCCCACTCTCATTCTCTGTTGGATTTTTTTTTTCTCTTCTCCCCTTGTGCTTCCCTTGAGCCTCAAACTTTGTTTTTTTAACAGCTTGGTCTCATTGGTGTTCCCTGTCAGTTGGTGTGAGGATTCACCACTCAGTAAGAAGGTACTGCTTTCTCCAAGAAGTGCATTGAATGATTTTGTAACAGTGTCAGATGGCTTGGGATAAGTGATCTGAATCAGACTTGGAACACAAATTTTCATATATAAAGCACTCTTTCTGTGGCTGGTAGTCTTTAGTGTTTTGTTTTTCACACRTACAACAAAGTCATGCTGAAACTTGCATGTTTAATTCTTTATAAGAAAATGCTAACCATGTGCCAACTTGGTAACTGAACTGTCGCTCATGGTCTGCTAAGCATCATGATCAGTTTTGGTCCAAAAATTCCCAGACACTCTTGCATTTGTATCTGGGACAAATCCAAAATCCAGGTAGCATCTCTCTTTTGGTTCTGCTTGGGAAGTCTTCAGACTTTCCCAAGAGCAGTTATTTTTACCAGATTTCAATGGAAAAGGTGAAAAGTCTCTTTGAAGCTAATAATTTTGTGACATTTCCACTAATGTGGTGGCAGCTGTTGTTCAGAGCTACTGTCCTTGCTAATACTTTGGGATGCTCTTATTTCCAGAACAATAGTTAGACCCCCACCTAAATTCTAGTGTAAAACTCACCAAAATCTGTATCCAAACTATTGCTTCTTAATCTGCTTTTACCTATGTCATTATGATTGATTTCATAGATTTCGAAAGAGGAAAGGACAAAGAAGGAACAGCCATCTATGGGACTTGCTTAATTCGGTACATGTTYTGTAATGCATTCTGTGACTGCCCTGCAACCCTTCAGGCTCTTCAGTCTAAACATKATCATCTACTGTTCGTGGAGGTATAGCTGCCGTACTAACTTGAGCATGGAATCACATTTTTAAAAAGTTGAAAAAAATTGTAAGCACTTACTAGATATGTAGTTTTATACTGGGAGAATCACATGGACTACTACTGTTTCCTTATAAGTTTGAATAATCTAAAGATTTCTTGGAGTACAAAATAGGAATATACTTTTCTAACTTAAGTATGACTAGGGGAAGAACAGCCATGTGTTCCTCCAGAAATTTTGGAAATGCATCTGGATAGCTACAAACCATGAGATTCAGTAATTCTTCAGATCCCTGAAATATTGACTGATAGGTAACAGAAGATGATACTAAGCTTCATTGAAAAATGTTGAGTATTCGTTTAAATCTAAGAGCGCTTCATTCTGTGAGTAATCATTGAAATCCAAGTGTATTTGCTTTTTATGGAGGAATTCAGCATTGCTGGAAAACCATTTACATCAGCTCTCACTCTTTCTGCATTGTGTCTGCATTGTGAACAGGCCAGATGGTGCTTTGCTGTGTATGAGCAAAGCAATAATTGCAGTTCTCAAAGTGAATGACTACATTTTGCAGCATGACACCAATTTTATATGAAAATGAGGCCCAGTGTATTAACAGGCACAAGCCTAGTGAAGCCATGGCCCACAGAGTGGGAGTGGACTTGCATTCTGGCTATTCCCTCCTATTATTCCTTAAGTACATTAACAATGTAAATTAGGACTGTTAAAAGACTTATTTGCTCATGATGAAGTTTCAAAAATTATTCCCCATCCTCCCCAAGTCTGTATGTTTCAGGATTCTGACAACTTGCTTACAGTATAATGAAAAGGTATTAAGTATAATAGATATTATTCTGTGCTTTGGAGTACAAGTTTTTGTTGGTGGTGACTGGAGACAGTACAGCTGTTTGCAGCTGGAGATCACTTTGCTGCCATTTCTCTTTATCACCTATTACAAAACATTTGTTTCTGAACTCAGAACAGAGTTGTTTCCAGTGTCCCACATAATTTTACCTGCTCTACTGTTAAGTACATTTTTTTCCCCTGCGTGCTCCTCAATAACTATTCTGCCAAAATCTCTTCACCAAATCTCAGTCTCCTGACCCGTGTGGAAATAAATAAGCAGCCACGCTCTCCTCCCTATTCTTGCCTCATTTCACTTCTCCCTCTCGCCAAGATGCCTTTTCTCCTCTCGCCCTGCTCTCCCTCACTCAAGCATATCATTCCCTCCTTATTTAGGAGCCCTGAAACTTCAGTCTCTGCAGTCACACCATGCTCAGCCACGTGGTCTCTGCCTCTGCTTTCCTCTCCTAGGTCTTGCTTCCTTGAGGTCCAAGTCAAAGTCCGCACTGAACCTGCCCAGCCTTTCTGGATCTATGGGGAGGAAAAGGAAAAGCAGGTTGTCGGCTTCAGCAGGTCTTAACAGGAGAGGATGGGAAATTGGGGAGGGGAGGGGGTTGGGGGTGGGAGGAGGTTGCTAGGGATTAGGTTTCCATCTGCCACTCGCTCATCTGTCCTTGCTCTGGTGCTGGGCTGCCAGCGCCCTCCTTCCTTTCCTGACATAGCCCTGCTGTTGAAAAGATGGAAGAAAGCAGGGGCTTTTGTTTGTTTAAAAGCATGAAAGAAAGGGAATTAAACCCATTAGTCCTTCGTTATTAGCCACCATTGACTGTCRGGAGTAAGCCTGAGTAAATTAAGGCTAGCAAAACTGCATAAAATCATTAAAAGCAGCAGTTAAGGGAAAGCGGAAAGTCCATATTTCTTTTCTGCAAGTTTGAAAAATACCAAACACGGATGATTTTACATCGAAGTGTAAAAAATTAAAATCCATCATTGTATCACTGGTTGCTTCTTTCCCTCATACTAGTCTTCAAAAGAAAGTGAACAAATTTTAAATAAAAATTGTGATTAATTTTTAGATCTGTTTTGCAATATGCATTACCGAATTGGATTGTATATTGCCGTATGACTTCCAAGAGGAATTTCATTAGTTTATCTGTGTTCTAATGTAACTGAAATATTTATGAATGCATATATCTGAAATATATGAACATTCTGAAATAACGATTTGTGTTTATTAGGATGTTGTTTTATTTGGGCTTCAAGTTTCTGTCTTCCTACTCTCTGAGCAGTGTTGGCTTTATCTTTGATGAATGCTGTGCTAGAAAGTAGACCTAATTCTGCGTTACCTGCTGTGATAAAAAAATGGTTTATAGGTTTTAACCTTAGAGGCAGTATTCCTGTTGATCAATTATAGGCTTGAGCACACTTAGAAATACGCTGGGTGCTGGGTGCTCAGTTAACATAATTTTTATGATACAGAATGCCTAAACGCAGGATGTAAGTCATTTGTTATGACATTTCAGATAGTACTAAGTAGATGGCATTTGATAGCGAAATAGCACAAGTTTTCAGAGAAATGCAGAAAACTGGTATGGGTAGCCTAAAAATTCACAGGCAAAACTAATGATGGCTGTTACTGCTGTGACTGTTTCGGCTGCTGCTGCTAGTGGTCATTGTGCAAAGTGAAGAGATTAACAGGAAAAAAATGAACTTAGGAAAATAATAATTAGTACATTCTTAGCACACGTGGGCTGCCAAGACGAGTGGCTTAGAAACCAGAGGGACCGTGCTGGGAGGACTGATGGATGGTATTCCTAGTGGCCGGGAAACTGAGGCACAGGAGTGGTCTGTGGTCTGCACAGCGTGTAGCCGCAGGGAGACCGTATCGCTGCAAGTCCCCGCCGCGCAGGACATTTATGAAATCGGCAGGACCTGGCTGGCCAGCCAAGCAACGTGCTGCCAAACGCTTAGGGAAAGGACACAAATATGCAAATATACCCCTTTCTCCAAATCTTTATAAGCGCCATAGCCTGCGAACCATCCCCTCCTCTCGCACCTCTCCATGCCCGCAGGTCCTTGTGCCTGTCGCCGAGCCCAGGAGCCTCCTGAGGGATGGAAAGGCGTTTTCCGAAGCAGTCGTCCTGCCCTTAGCTCTCCCGCCGGATGAGAAAAGCGGTGGTGCCTCTTTGGGCCAAGCGCTCTGTAGCTGCTGCTGCAGCAGCGTCGTGGCGGTCGGTGCGGACAGCTCAAGCAGCAGCACCTGCAGCCCTGACGCGAGGCAAAGCTCGTGCAGGAGCTGGACCGCCGTYGCCGTCAGTCTCAGCCTGCTGTTCTCTGCATCCGATGGTGCTTTCCAGGCTGGCATTTGTGGAGCAGTTTGTCGCTGGCGTGTACGTGGGGGAAGCCAATTTGCATCAAAAATTCTGTTAAAGGAGGGCGGTGGCAAGTGAAGGCATTTCTCCCCTTGCAAGCAGGACTTGTGGAAAATAAAAACGGGTGCTGTATTTGTTCCCGTAGGCAGCACCCTCCTCCTGTTGTGAAAGTGAAGAGTTTTAAAGATTTATTACAAATGAGGTAATTGCTCCTGTCGTTCTTTGGAATTAAGACCATGAGTATGTATCGTTAGTATGTCTCTCTGTATAAGCTGTACCACATTTTTATATGATTTGCCTGCTCTTGAAGAAACTGGTTTCAGTGAAGACATTTTAGCAGAGGTCTTTGAGAGAGATAAGAGAAAACAGACAATTGTTTACAGTTCTCGTAACAACACGTTCATTGATGTGTCTCATTTTTGAGTGTCCTTTTATCTACATTTCTAAAATTAAATTAGGTCTCCATTACTAAAATTAGATGGAGGGTCCTTGGATTAGACATGCTTTCTTTCTGATCCTTAAATGAATGAAAGAAGCTYCTTTTGATAAAACTGTAATAGAATTAAATGCTCTACATCTCATCTCCTGAAACCTTATGGATGGAATATTAACTTTATTATATCACCAGACTAAAAACACCTCAAAAAGTGGGGCAGAATTTTCTGAACAGGGAAATAAGGTTTATGTGAATAGGAGAGATTAGTCATTCAGGCATAGTATTACCCAACATGCTGGATTTTGTTTTGGAGGCAGCCTTTCCTTTCTTCCTTACACAGAAGTCCTGTTGTATTCAACAGAAGTTTTGCTTGTTTGAGGCAACATGCTGGCCCTGTCAGTGGATTATGTCGATACTTAATACTAAGCTTGTGCATTAAGTACTTTGCTAATTGGGCCTTCAGCATCAATCAGCTCTGGAATCTTAAGGGCTTCAGGATTAATTCAAGTTTTTGCCGCTGCTACACAATATGTGCGTTTTGTATGATAAAGTATTTGTATGTTACTAAAATGATTTCTCTTTCACTCCAGAAATCATCCATAGCTGAGTCCCAGCCAGCTTTTTTCTGTTTGGGTATTTTGCTCAGAAGCATGGACAGAATTCTCAGTATAAATTGTATAGGGGGAAGAGCACCAATCCCCAAAGCATCCATACCTTTAGCAGCTCTGAACTTGAGTGCCAAATTCAGACATGCCAAAATAGTATCAAAACTTTACATTTTACCATTAGATATATCCAATAATTTGCCAGTTAGATGGCAAACGGTTATTCTAATATTAAAAACCAATTTCCCCTTCCCTAGCGCCACAATAAAGGGCTAATTTTTCCTGATGATTTAAAAAGTAGTAAGATCAAACACATTCAGAGAATTTTAGCAGAACTTGCCCTTAGGAAAATTAGAATCCTTCAAGGTTGTTGCAGAATAGGGTTGGTTTGGTGTGAAACTGCTCTGCAGGAGCTTTCACTTGCTGCCTGGGCTGGTGTGAGGCCTGGGCCAAGGCAATTGAAAGATGGTTTTTTTCAAGCAGTTTGACTCTGTTTATGCCAGTCCCATGCTTTGAGGGTTTGGTGGGGGGTTAGTGGTGCAGCAGGATATCAGATGAGCAGAAGTTCTCTGTGGAAACATTTTAATTTCTTACCTGTGCTAAATGGAATAGGACCATTACTGGACAAATTCAGTTTCATTTGAATGAGGCACAATTGAGAGGTGCCCAAAATCTCTTTACAAAGCCTGAGGTTTTGGCTGGCTCTCATCTCTAAACTGTGCATTCGGTGTACTCAAAGAGCTAGGGCTCAAGTTAAGAGCACTATGCTTTTGTTTAGATAAGCTTGTTATGTAGTTATACCTTGCTAGTTTTCCATATACCTTAACAACCAAATTTTAAAAATAAAAAGAATACCAAAGTCATTCTGTTGCCACYATTTTAATGGTTGATTTTGGTTGGGGAGTGAAATTTATACCTCTTTTCAGAGGCAGCTGTGAATGCCTATTTTATGAATTTATCTTTGAGCYGTACAAGTATAATCAGCATTTGCTCTTCTTCTCAAAAACGAAGTGGCATAGGAAATAAAGCTGAAGGTTAAAGTTCTTTCATATAACAAGAAATTTGCTAACTGCACGCAGGTTGTTTTAGCCTGATGCAATGTGTTCTGTAATACGAACAAGTCTGCTACATGTCTTGCATGTCATTTTTAGGAACAGAACTGTAGAGAAATATCTTTGAAAAATGCTAAGATGGTATTTGCAGTTTTCATAACCTTCTTTTATTAGTGCCTGTTCAAGCTGATACATCCTTTACGTCAGCAGTTCCCAAACATACGTGCTATGGAGGCAGGCTCTTTCCTGCCTCCTAGCCTTGCAGCGGTGTTTCCAGCTGCGAGTTTCAGTGCTGTTCTTGAGTTACCGTGGCCCCGTAACCCTGCTTCCGTGTGTCCCGATCCCACGTGGGCTCATGAATGTGCTTTCAGACCTGATGCTTTATGCTGGAGCGTCAAAGCCTGGCCTTGCTTTTAGCCTGCCTTCGCAGAAAGCGACAAGCATGAGGTTTATCGAACATAAGGAGCTTCTGTCTGGGGTCCAGGCCTGCGTGAAGATACCAGGGCAATTTGTGTCATTTGGAGAAACAGCAGACATCTGCTAGGAAGAAAGCGAGCCTCCAGGGAACGGGTTCACGCGGCGGCGTGGGCTGTGTGACACTGCACAGCTCCTGCGGAGGAGCGGGAGCTTTGAGAGGACCCATTTTACAGAGAAGGTTATTTGGGGGCTCGGGAGAAAGGAGCTGCGGAGCCGCGAGCAGGAGCTTGCTGGGCTGCGGGAGGCGCTTTGCAGGTTGCACCAAGGAAGCCTGTGGAAGGGCTGCTGAGAAGACACTTGCGGAGTAAAGTGTGTTGGACTAGGGAAAGAAGGGTTGTGTGAATAGAAGACATACCTAAATATAGATCAAGAAAGTGCAGTACTCAGGTTATGTAAGTGGAGTTTAATATTAGACTGAGTCTGTCTTATTTTTATTTTACATTTGGTTTTAAGAAATACAGCTTGGATGGGGCTTAAAATCTTAAGCAAACTGCTAACTGCAGAAAGTGAAATTCCTCCTATCATCTTTTTTTAGGTTGGAAGAGGCTTGAAACAGTAAASGATAGTCAAGTTCAGAGAGGGACAGGATGTGGCCGGAAACATTTCCTTGTGCTCAGTGAAGCACAGATCTAAAGAGGAAGCGTCTGAAGAGTGGATAAATTCCCATATGTATATTTAGCCAAAACCTCCTGTGACAAAGGGAAACGGTGGCTGGAAGGACTGACAGCTTCCTAGAGTGCGGTAGCGCGGTGGCGGAGGAGCCAGCTACCTGAAATGGGGAAATAGCTAACCATCTGTCACGGCTGAACGCTGACAAGAAAGTTCGTCCTTAAAATTTTTCCCTTATTTGTCATTTCAACGTCAGTACAAATTGTCACTTTATACAGTAATAGCTTGCAGGTGTATTTCAGTGAAGGCTATCGAAGCATTTTACAAATACAGCATTTTAACTGAATTGTATAATCTGTGAGGTCCATGTCAATATACCCATTTTACAAATAAGGGTATTGAAGTACATGGATTAAATGTTGTGATCACTATTCCAGAGGAATCAGTGGTGGAACTGCAGAAGGAATAAAAAAATCCAAAGTCAGTTTTCTTGATTCAAATATATAAATAGGTCTTCTCAAGAGAAAGTGGTTGAAAAGGTACCTTGCGAATTAAAAACTCTCTTTACAAATATCATTTTTTGTATATTATATAGGAAATACAAGAAAAAATCTTTCTGACTTGTGGATTGTTTATTTAAGAAAAAGAAGCTAAATTTAACTTTTTGGAAAATACAGGGCTTTAGAAAGTGCTTGGTTCAGAATATATAACAGTATTTTTTGAGAAATTGATTCCATTTAATGGCGTTAAAAGAAATGTGAGCATCTGACCATGTAATAATAAGATCCGTAGTGCATTTCTCTTCAAAACACAGCTGAATGCAATCTTTCCCTTGATATTTCTGATGAGAACATGACAGCTATATCAGGAATTTTGAAGTTATCCATTTTGGCATATTAACTTTTTGATGGGAAATTTTCTATTAAGTGAATATTTTGTAAATATGTATTTAATAAATTAGAAATAAACTAAGAGGCAATGAGGACTAATTTATAAATTTATGTAGGAAATATTAATATGGCGATAATTTGTGTATTTTAAGAGTGATTTGAGTTTGTGGTTCTCTTGCCATACATTGCTTTTAGCAGTAAACCAACCAACAAACTAACAATTCGTTCCCCCAAGACATTTTTGCCAGTTTCCAAAATAAGTAATGTCAAGTGTAGAACTAGACTACACACTTGTTTTCTATAAGCAAGTTTCCTATCTTGTAGATAAAAGTTACTTTGAAAAAATCTCATTTAATGTAATTCATATATCCTAAAAGCAAAAAAAAAAAAAAAAAAAAAAAGCCTTTGGAATATAGTAAATGCTTTACACAATAGTACAAGATTTTCTTTACAGTTACAGTTGACTCTCTACAATGACAGAAAAGAATTTTCCAGGGTCTGGAAAACACAATTTTGTGTTCTGCCATTGTTTTGCACTTTGGGCAATATACAGAATAGCTAATTAATTGCATAAATTTTAGTAAAGGTGTTTTCTTTATATCTTGCCAGTTAACATGTACATTTGTATGTCATACTTGCACACATGTATATGCTGAACAGAGAGAAACCTGTATGACAAATTTTCTTGCTACTTGCAGGTCCTAGGGTATTCCCACTACCATGCCATTCATGGCAGCAAAGCTGCAGAAAGAAACCATTTTTTGTTAGGCCCCAAAAGCAGCTCTTATGTGCCCTCACACTACTCCACCAGCTTGAACTTTGTATAATCTCTTGAAAAGTGCTGTGCAGAAAGATCCAAAACATCAGAAAATACTACTGCAAATAGATCATTTGGCTTTTGAAAAGAAGGCTTTTTATCTTCTGATTCTTAGGAGAAATGATGAAATAGTACCTGTATTGCTTTAGATGATAATTAAATTATCATCAATCCTATGGTAGGTGTTAGAGGACTGCAGTATAAAGTGATCATTCTTTTGTGAATAGAATACTATTCACTGGTTTATTGTGTGTTAAAAAGTATAATGCATGTTTCTGTATGATTTAGGGTTTTTTTCTTAGTAATGAAATATGTATTTATGCCTGGCATTGCAAGATTTTTCCCTTTCCTGCTCCTGGAAAACTCATACTTTGGATAATTAGTCCTCCCCTGTAATTTTATAATTGTTAGGGTTATAGTGGTACAGTTGCTGTTGTAACCATCACTGCTTCTACTAGATCTTGTATTTGGGTCTTCAGTCATTTGTTGTCTTTCAGGTATCACTTTTGCTGGTTATATGTAGAATGTTTCACCAACAGAGCACCAASAACGCACATAGACTTAAGGAAGTATTTGACATATAAAAATTAATGTAGGGAAAAAAAGGGAAAACTTAGCAAATGAAACCAGAGCTCCAAAATGTTAAGGGATGATAAAATGTTGCATTGCAATTTCAAAACAAAAGCAGGATTTTTTTTTTTATATATTTAACAACTAGCATGTGCCAGACAAGGCTTTTTTCTCCTTTAAAACTTGTAGTAGGATTAGCAGAAGAGGTAATGGCATTTGAGCAATGTATATGCTAATTTCTAAATGCTTGAAGTTTATTCCTTTTTCCTCCTTGTTAAATCTTCTCAGCTGATTAGTAATAAATCACTTTTAAGCCAGGGCACAGGGGAGCGTGGTACAGAAGAAAATGCAAGGATGACAAGCTCATTTACTGGCTTAGCACACCAACATATTGGGTATATTGCCATTAGTCATCTTGAGTTTGGAGTACAGTTCAAAGAGATGCTTGTCAATGAATTTCCAGAAGGATATGTTATTCATTTCCATAACGGTGCTGATGGTGACTGCACACTCAATAGAAGCTATGAAAAAACTGCAATTTCCTCCTTGTTCTTGCTTTGGCAAGGGAAATACAGTTTATGAGAGCTAGGTGCTGCAGAATTAAATTAAGTAAAATAAGTAATTACATTATTGTCTGGCTAGAAGAAGGTTGGAAGCACACTTGTAAAAGCAGCTAGCTTTGCCCAGACTGTGGCAGATACCTCTCTCTGTAGGCTGTTGTTCTGCGTTACTGAAGAGAACATGTCCTGATTCCCTGGATGGATCAGCCTCATCTGAAGGGACTTCCTGGGGCTAAAGCAGGGCAAAGTAAACGGTGGCCAGAGGGATGCTCAGGAATTGCGCATCCTGGCACAGACCCCGCACTTCAAAAGGGCACCCATGTCTGCACACCATCCTTGGTTCTCCCCTTTCAAAGGGCAGTGTCAATTAATTGTCATTGAGTGATGGCTCTTAATAAGCCTTTACTGGGTGACAGTTCTAGCAGCTGTCTGTATTTAAGTCTYTTATCACCCTGGTATTTTAATGGAAATTATGTCCATTTCTCAAGTATTTTAGAACATTAACAACAGCAATAACAAAACAAGTAGTATCTAAGCCCTCAGTCTTAGCCAGGAGGAGGAATAACTTAAATTTTCACAGGGGAGTGTATCAGCATGCAAATAACTGGCTGTGGTTCGTCTCTTGAAGAAGAGCTATGTAGAGGCTTTCCTCTACACAGGAAATGAGCTTTTCACGCAATTTCTAAAGCAGTTAGTTAGGTTAATGGCCATTCCTGTTTCTTGCAGGAGTGAGGCTGGAAGTTCCACGTCTCACAGTCCAGAGCTTCCTTTTCTGGTTGAGTTTACTTGAAATGTAGTTGTCACGAAAGGTCATGGCCACAGAGGGGCAAAGGCCCTCACGGTACCTTTGTAACTTCCCTAACAAAATTCGTTTCTGCTTCTATTAATAAAACACCTTTTTCATTAGCACATACTCAAAAATTGATTATACCAAGCTGACTAATAATTTCCAAGGGAGCTAGAATCTGAAGAATTCCCAGTACAGAGAACAGAAATCCAATGCGGCTAGATCAATTTAAGAAAGCCTTTAAATATGTTCACAACGCTCCTAGACTAACCCCAGGGTTCAGTGGAGGGAAGAGAGGTTGTAGAAAGATTCCTTAAGTAGATGTAACTGCATGTCAGAGACAAAAAACCCCCCAAAGCCCGGAATACAAATTTCATCCCGTCATCTAGGAAAAAAACATTCCTGTTTACTTTTCTGCCTTACTTGCCAGCATGAGGTGTTCTGATCATCCTGCAAGAGAGTGCTGAATCTCCCTTTTAAAGAACTAGTATGGTCAATAGCAGGAAGTGATGATGTCCTTAGAAAACCTTTAGAACATATTCTTTCAGAAAAGTCACAAATTTTATTTCTCAAAAGAAACGTTCCTTGCCTAGGGAAGGGAAGGAGTAGCTATGGACTGAATAGATGCTGCAGAAAAATACTTAAAAAGTTATTGCTGTGTTTTGTCAAAGGACATTTTAATAGGTCTGATTCTACAGCTTCTCAGGTAGCCAAGTCTTTTGTCGCCATAATATTCACCTGAAATTTGGCCTTGGTGCCCTAAGTATTGCCACTTGCTAGAACTGAGCAAGCCTGTATATGCACTTTATCTGACCTTGGTAGCATAGATTCTACTTTAACAGTTTTATTATGCTTGCAAAAATTCTTTCTAATGAAGTAAAACTTCTAATACTTTTTCAGATGTGTCAGTAAAATTAACTATGTCAAAACTGAACTCTTTCTTTGTAGATAAAATTCCACATCTGTGAAGTTGTTTTTCCCAAGTAATTGAAAATATTCAGGGCAAACGCTGTCTTCTCTTTAATCTTTGTATTTAACTGTGTATCTTAGTTTATTTGTTTTGACATCCACTTTTATTTTAACTACGATTGAACCCACAAACATTTGTAACTTCCCTAACAAAATTAGTTTCTACTTCTATTAATGTAAAACTTCTTTTCCTGTAAAATCACATACTCCAAAATTGACTATACCAAACTGAAAAATTTCCATGGGAGCTAGAGTCTGAAGAATTCCCAATACAGTGAATGAAAATCAAGTGCAATCAGATCAATGTGATTCCTGTTCTTAGTTATTTATACAATAGGAACTAGGCCCTGCTAATACGTAAGTCAGCCTTTGAAGTGCAAAGCATATGCAAATGTGTGAGCCAAAATTTGGGGTTTGGAATGTAATTACAAGAGCAGAAGAAATACTGATGATGCAGAAAAGTTAAAGGACTCTATATGGCCCACTTTCCAAGTGGAGCTTACTACATTTTATGAAGTCTGTCTTCCTGTCCAAAATCATTTTCATTCTTCTGACTATAATTTCAGTTGTTAAAGCAGTATTGTAGGTTATTTCAGTCCATGGATAGATCCTGTGCATGTTAGTGTTCATACATGTTAATCATCCTTCCTGCTGTTTATGTAAATGAGGGACTTTTGCACTTCGCTTCGCAATATTGGGATCTTAACAAGCACAGCAGTTCTCAGGGTGCTGGAACTTGTGTTATTTTGCTCCTCAGTTTCTCCTTCTTCCCTCCTGAGGTAGCTTCTTTCCTGCAGCAGCATTGAGGCAATATACTCACCAGCCTTAAGGAAAAGTTGAGGGGAGAAGCTGGTACAGAACCAGGGGTGTGGAAGAGTAACAGATGAACACACAGAATTAGAAGATTAGGAAAATGAAAAAAGTACTTGTGAATGGATATAACTGCTAGTAGAAGAAAAAGCCAAATGAGAGAATATAGAGAGGCAAAAAATATAGCAGGGCAGGAAGAAAAGTTTTGAACATTTGAATAGCAGGGAAGAGGAATAACTGAAATTAAGATAGACTACCATTTTAATGGTAGAAACCTTGTATGCATTTTCAAAGCATTCCAATCCCATACTGGCTTTTTTTGTTTGATTGTTTTTTTTTCCCCCGCATTTTAGTTTTCCTCTAAAATCTACAAGTGCTTTAACTGAAATTTTTTTAGGGAATACACTGCAAGAGGCGGTCACAAAATAGCCATGCTCTCGTAAGTAATGAAAGTTAATGAATAAAGGTGAGTACTCTGTAATGTGGGATAGAGCTCATAGTCCATTATCTGGAAGTCCATTAAGATGAGAGAAGTTCTTCTGGGAAATGTTGTTTGTAATATGCAGTTCCACTAATGGGATTGTTCACATGAGCAGGTGTTGCAGCATTAGATTGTATATATATAAAATTTACAAAAACCTGAAGTCACTTTATGCAGATTAAGCACATACACGTAAGGATTTTGCCTGAAGTAGTAATATTACAGTGGTACCAGCTATGAGTCAGAATATGTGTTTGGATGCTGACATACCACTGTAGTTTTTCTTCAGTTTGTTGGCCCACACAAGCAGTGGTACAATTCAGTGACAAATTTTGAAGGTAGCACTTGTCTGACGTGAGAAAAATGGTGAGGGAACTGTGTCTTTGGTAGATTAGTCATCTTTGTTTTGCAAGACTATTGATGACAAAATGGTGTTTTGGTTTATGCTATAAAGTTTCTTATATCCCAGGTGAAACTGGCAAAAAAGGAAGAAAATAACATCTTATCCTAGAGAGGAAAGTTGCATAATATACCTTGACACTTCCTGGTATGATTGCTCTTCTGCATCTTGTTTGCTTGATTAAAAAAATATAAAGCTTTTAAAACAAATTTGAAACATGGGTTAGGCTGTATCTCCCATTTAGATGCCTCCTACTTGTTTGGTAGGAGAATGCATAATAGTAGTAACAGTATATATAGTAATAATTGTACAATGCAAATTTATAGATTAAACTTCAAAAAGGAAATGCTCCATAATGAAAGGACTCTTCGGAAACGTGTCCAGTTTATTGAAATCTAATTATCAGGTCACAATCTTTTTGACCTCCAGAGGAATAAAATGTTCTAAGTCCATAATTCTTAGAAAGACTTCAACACATATAGAAGGCATATGGAGCTAGAAATCTCAGGTAGTAGACAAATTAATAATGTTGAGGGCAACTTATAAAATATTGGTATCCAGGATGAATATGTTGGTTTTGTTCTTTATTATTAAAGATCTGCTTTCAATTCTAAGTGGTAGAACACTTGTTAGCATTTCCTCCTTGTGATTCTTGCTTAGCACAGGATCACACAAGTAGCTGGTGAAGACTGGCAGGAAATGATCATGTTCAGCCCCACATGCTTTCAGTCCCCTTATACTGCAAACTTTGTTTACATCCTGTTTTGTTAAACAAGTAATAAATGTTTCACAGAAAAGCAGAGTGACGAAGTTACAGTGTTTTAGCTTTGCTTAAAAACATTTTAACATGCACTTCTCTTTCCTGGCCTGGCAAATATTTTGACTTAGTCATGTCTTTTATTGTCATTTCTCATTTTTATTGCCATACTGCCCAGAACATTCAAGCAGAGATTGGGAACCTCATGAGATAAGTGCTGCACAAACAGGCATTTACCACTTCAAAAAGCCTTATTCATACTTGGCCTATGTCCTGTGTAATACAGAATACTTTGTTGGCAGAAGTAAACATCAGACTTGTGATCATTAAAAGGCCATGTTAGCTTAAATCTAAGAGATTTCTTTCTTCCATTTGCTCTCTGCTCAGCAAAATCACCTGGGTGTGCACTGTACAATATGGCTTCAGGTAGTCATAAGCCTTTTGCTGAGGAAAGAGATTATTTACCCAGAGCTGCAGGTTTTTCAAGATGAAGACTGAAACCAAAGAACACATTGAGATTTTTGCTYACAGGCCCAAGCTCTCTGTGTAATTTCCCCATGGAAAAAATGATTTTTGCATGTTATGATGCTCTTTAGAAATGGCCCCTGTATTCTGTGTACTCCATGAGCTGCTGTGGATTGTAGATGGCATTTGGGAAATGCAGGGAATGCACATCAGAACCTTTCTGCGCAGATCTCATTGCAAACAAAATATGTAGAGTGTSGAACAGGATCTTCACTGACAGAAAATGCTAAGTTCATGGAAAGATGCAGTCATCATTGATGAGCTCAGGATTAGAATGAGCTTGGAGAAGATCTCCTGGTGCAGGCAAGCTGTCTACTCTGCATGATTTGTGGTTGGGTTTTTGGCCTTACCATTATTTCTGGAAGATTTAGTTGTGGGAAAAATATTAATTTGGCTAGATGTTTGTGGATATGTTGGTGTATAACAAAAATAACGCAATTTCGGGGAGTATTTGCCTTTGGCAGCATCCAATAGCAATTTGTAAATGCTGTTAGAGGATGAAATGCCAACATAAGTTATTGTAATGGCCCGGCCAGATGTTGTTAGAGCACTGGAAAACCCTAGGGCACCCCAGAAATTTTTATGCTGTAGCAGCTGTACTGTATATGGTCCAGGTAAAACTGCATGGTTGTTGAATGGATCCGTAACAGAGATGGGAGCTGATGGGATGTGAACAACAATTTGTATCTTATCTTGAAAAGAAGATGATCCTGTAGAAATTATGAAAGAAGCAGCAGTGTATAAACAGTGCTTGGACAGGGGAAAGGGAAGAAATAGAAATCACCTTTAGCTTCTGAATTTAAGTGATAGATAGGGTGGTGGTTGACGCTGGCAAAGGGCCAAAGGCAGAGAGCATAGAAAGTTTAAGAGACAAGGAGTTTTACATTTTAAAATAGAAAGATCCTTTCAGAAGGTTAGCTGTATTTCAGGACCTGTTAGAAGTGGGTGTATTAAAGACTTTTTTTTTTTTTTAATGAATTAAGACCTGAATGTTTTATACAGTAGTATAAATTTGCATGTTGTGAAAAGTGATTTTTTTTAATGTTACATGTATTTTTCCATAAGTTCAGACAAATGCCTTAAGGAATGAGGCTGGTATAATCAACTTCAATATTAACAAAATTTTCAGCGGGGGGGGCTGTTAATACAGGCTTAAAGTGGCAGTCTAGAACTCTTTTTAATAAGAGTTCAGAATTATCTTATGTATCATGTGTATTCTCTCCTGCACATGTTGCTAGAAAGATACTTTACTGTATACTGCTGTGTTTAAAAATTGTGCGGTAAGGAATCAGTAGTTATCCACCTCTGGGCAGATGCCTCAGCACCACTGCCAGTTTGAGCATTCCAGATTCAATAACCCAGCTGAAAACAATTGGGTCCAACCTAATCCTGTGTTCAGGGATGATTGACTGATGGTCTTGCTTACTATTTTGGGGTTTGTGAAGCCATAACAGTATAACTATCAGGTGTTTCTTGCACAGAGTGCCAAGATCATGACAAATTTCCAGTTGCTATTAAGTATTTTCTTGACATTAGAAAAGGAAATGAATGTCTTACTCTCATTTAAAATTTAAAATCCAGATAATCTATATTATAATAACTTAGCAAAACTGAGCCATGCAAATTCTGATTTACCTCTTCAGATGGTGTTACTGAAGTACCAGCAGTGAAGTTTTTATTTTCAGCCCTACTTTTTATGCAACAAGGGGGAACTTTTTTTTATAATAGATGATTGACTTTTAGTTCCATGTTCCTGTGCAACTATTATTTACATTTAAGTCTATAATTTATTCTCTAATGTCTATTACAAGGAAGCAAGACATGATTATATGACTGTGAGATATCAGAAGTGTAAAGTGTTGTGAAATAACCAACGCAGCACTACTAGTTGCGTTTCTTTATGTAATGTTTCCTATGTTTTTGCCTTATGCTACTCATGAGGATTTTTTAGTAGGAAGCTTGATTCCAAAAACAGGGGAGTGTATCAACAATAAAATGTTTTAAGAAGCACTGTAAAGGCTGATAGTCCCAAATTTTACCTACACAGGTTTTGTTTACTTTATGGGCTTGATGCTAGTCTAGACCTGCCTGTAATGCTACTATCTTCAAAGCTTCTGAGGTCTAAGAGGAGCCTCCCTCTGCCTTTTTTCCTCTTGCAATGTGGTTGTTTGAAGCTGCTCTTTGTTTTCAGTCTGTAACATCATAATGTTAGTCTGTATATAACACAGCCATTCAGGTTCTTTTAACTGTATGTGGTAATCACATTTATGAGAATGTTGTTAGGATTGTAGACMAAATGTTCATTGATGGTGTAAGAGAATGTTATTACCTTATCTGTAACTTTCAACTCTCCTCTCGTCTAGAGACTTGAATGGTGGAGAGCATCTCCACTAATTCAAAGTAACTAAAATATGAAGTTGAAAAAGAATCAAAGACAAATACACTTTGAAGAGTCTAATTGACTATAATTTTATAGTGTGGAGCATCCAAGATGAGGCATTTAGTGAGTCTGCAATGATTCTGTTGCATGTGTATTCAGAATAACTAGGCAATTGAAGTTTTAGGGACATGAGCATGCGACAAACAACATCAATGCAAAGAACTGTATGTAAATGGYGATTTTCACCTGACAAAAAGGAGAAGAAAATTTGAGCAGTGACTTCAATAATAACTTAAATATCCCAATTTTAGGTGGGCAGCTTGAGAAAAAGATTGTTAGAAAAGCTTGATATTCTGAGAGCAGCTGGTGGGAGTCTTCTAAAATTGAAAAAATTAGTACACAGAATCTACTCTTTCGAAAACATGACCAAAGTG
The DNA here is from genome assembly GCF_003343035.1 of Apteryx rowi. Lineage (NCBI taxonomy): Eukaryota > Metazoa > Chordata > Aves > Apterygiformes > Apterygidae > Apteryx > Apteryx rowi. The sequence continues at coordinate 385,486 of NW_020450784.1, forward strand.
CCATCTACCTTCTAATTTGCAATGCCAGGTCATCAGTATTTCAGAAGTGTGGAGAGTTGTCATTGTGCTGATGACGATACGAAGACAGAACTTGGAGGGAAAAAAAGGCCTCATTTTTAATATTCAATATTTGAACAGAAGTATTTACATGTGTTTTACAAAGTAAACACTCGTTCTTTATAACACAACATTTTTGCTGAAAGATTTGCATGTTACTTTTCTTTTTATATGGTTCCAAGTTTTGATTAGTTCTTGAATGTCCTTAGTATCTGATTCAGATAGGCTGTTCTGTCAATAGGGTGTTCACTTAGCCTCTGATAAGAGACACTCACTCTTCATAGTCAGGAGAATGGTAGAGAGTATTTAGAATGCCATTTAAATTTACAGGTATTTACCATATCTTCATTGCCCTAGCATAAATAAATAAATAAGGAACCTGGCAATTTCTAACAATGAGTAACATGGCTGGCAGGTTAATTGCAGGCTTAGGCGTGAATGTACAAATCGGAGATGGTTCACATTTGCAAGAATAAAAGGACAATGAATGAAGTCTTTGGCTAGATGTACAGTTAAGCCAGGAAGGCCTGGCACCAGAGTATAATACTTCCTTGATTTGGCAGTCACCATGATCAAGAACAAGTTGTTCCATGAGCAGAACTGCAATGAAACCTAGTTTCCGACGGATTTGTAGCATACATCCCACACTGCATGACTTCACCTCCTTACATGTGCTTCACCACCATATCTGCAGCTGCAGTTCCCATGTTCATTGTGCTCCCTTGCCTCAAAGCAGTCTCCTGTGCTCTCCCTCCATAACACTTGCGCCCACGTCTCATGGTCCCTCAACTGCCAGCTGGGCAGGAGGCTGCATGCATTGCTGCAAAATTTAACAAACCAAACTGTTAAATCCCTACTGTGGCCTTTCCCTCTTTCACATATCATGCGTTTTAACCTTTGCTCTTGAGAATGCAGCTGATAAAAAGTAAGGATAATCTTGAGACACCATTTAATAGGAAGAAATATTGAGATGGTCAAAGTCTGGATTCAGATGAAAATTCTGCAACTTGAAACCATTTTTATATCTATTAAACTGTAGGATTGCAGTAGCTATTTAAAATCTCTAAGTCCTTAAGATGCAGAGAGACCTTTGACTAACTTTCAGGTAACTCTGAATAACTTAAAAAGGAACCAACAAACTATCCATTCTATCAATTATATTATTTGTAGCTGGACATTTAAGTTTTATCACTTCTTTTGTAATTCGTAACTCTTTTTTTGCTGCATAAAGGAATAGGAAAGTTCTTTCAGTATGTTCGTGTTTAATAATGAGAGTGGTGCTCTGTTGTGGTTTTGTGACCATAAGAATTTGCAAAATGCTAATTTGCAAGGTGACCCAGAGTACTAAGATGAAACTGGACAATCTTCCAGCACAATGTGTTTTTAGCAGCAGTATTGTTTCACAATAAATGCATAATGAAAGGGATGCCCAAAAATTAGCAGGAGTATCTGTTGTTGTTTCGGTGCACTGCAGTTGCACTTCTGTTTCTCCCTGGTTTTGCTTTATGCTCCATGGTGGTTGAGTCACTTGGTGACTGAGAGTATTGATTAGCTCTGCCTTTTTTGTGACTTTTCAAGTAGCCAGAGCAATGAAAAGAGCTGAAATGAAATGGAACATCAGCTCTGGTTTTGCTTCTTTACTGATTTTGAATTCTGTACAATTTTTCACTGTGATTTCAATATAGAACAGATTATAGAGTGGTCATCTTAATAGGTTTGAAAAGTAACATGACATTTACCACCAAGTACTTGTTTTTGAGGAATTAAGATTAAACTGGGGTTATTGCTGTTTGGGTTGTACTGCAGTGAAGCTTTGATCAATAATCTTGAAATACAAAATTGCTGCTGATGTCTTTAGTGGATGTAAATAATGAGGAAGACGCAGTTGTATGGAACAATATGTTTGTGTAAGCTGGGTTGATTCAAAAAAATTAAAGTAGTTTCTTCTTTAAAGGGGTTCTCTGCTTGTGTCAGAATGGGGTACAATATCTCGGAAAGCAGTGACTGATATTTTTTGAAGGGTCATAGTGAAAAGCAACTTGAGAGAGGCTTTTACAAAATGAGCTCATAAATTCTGTGATCATATAAACAGGACAGTAATGATCAAGAGCAGACTGATGATTTTAAGGTGTGTGTGTCATTGGTGAAACTGATACTGGAGTACTGTTCCTTTGAAAAGGAAGTTGTAAAATGTAACAACAAACAAAACAGACACCAGAGTGATAAGATGCCTGAATAATGTGTCTTCTACAAAGATACATAAAGCACTCATTTGGCTTATTTTGTCAGAAAGGAGTTGGAGAGAGAGCTTGATTACAGTGCATAAATTCCTCCACAGAGAGGAAAGAGAGTGCTAAAGGCTTATTTAATAGGCCTTTAATAGTCAGAAATGGAAACTAGATAAAGTCAAAGTAGAAATAAGGTACTCATTTTTAAGTGAGAAGAGTTGACCATTAGAATGAATTAGCAATGGAACTGGTACAGTCTCTATCCCTTGATTTCTTCCAGACAAGACTGAATGCTTCTCAGAACAGTAAATTTTAGTCAAACATCAGTAAAAATAATGATGTGATACCTACTAGATCAATCTGTACCATCAATCTCAGGCCTTTTGTCCTGTGAAATTCGTAATAGAGTGCTCAGATCGCTTTGGTTGAAGACACTAATATAGCCATCAATAGACTAATAAGGCCTTTAAGTACATTTAAAATGCCTATTTTACATGCTTAAGTATTTCAGTTCTTAAATACTTCAGTACTTAAGCTCCTGCTGAGAATTAGTCACAAACTTATTTCAATGTAACAGTAATTTCTGCTGATCCTTTGAACATCTTCTCAGAACACTTTTGTTTGTAGAACAGCAATATATATTAGTATACACATGGTGCTGGAAACACTGACAGGCGAATGATACTGAAGAGCCAAGAGAGGGTGGGTAAAATACTGTTTTATAGCAAACTCACAATAATTACTAGCTTAAGTTGAATGAATGGCATAATTCAGTGCTGAGCTCCTTTTGGATACAGAGCCAAGCATATGCCATTTTCCTGAAAGTTTATTGCTTTGAAAGCATCTCAGAATTTAAGAAGGGGAAGCAGGAGGGAGTTGAGACAAAAAACATTTCAAAAGCTGTGTTAGCATTAGGCAATGATAGTACTTATCACTAATAATTGTTAGTAATCATCTTTTGAAAATGTCACTATTTCTTTTGAGTTCACTTTCTTCCAAAGGAAGATTTCAGTAAAGATGATAGGATTTTGGGGTGTAAATTGATAAAAGTTACTGTGCTATTTTTAGGAATGAGGAAGCTTCTTTGGTACAGAGGTCAGAGCGATTTTTGAAATATAGCTTAAGTTTTTGTTGATTTCTTAGTTTCTTAGTTTCTTCTTGCTTAGCTATATGGCCTTTTCCTTTCTTTTAAAAGGAACTGCTGGGAAAGGTCAATTGAGGCAGTACAGCTGATGCCTGTTGGAAGGAAGAAATAGCTTGGCATACAAAGTACCTTGTGATTAGGATCCCCCTCAGAAAGATCTGAGTGCTGTAATTAAAAACAGTTTTTTATTTCATATGCAGCTTCAGTTCTGGGAAGTACAAAGTACCCTCAATTTTAACTCTACTCAAATCTGAAAATGATCGGTTTCAGGAACAATTCTTGATTTTTTTGTGTTCTGGACCCTCTACCTTGTCAATCTGTTAATGAAATCTGTTCTGCATCTTGACCTCTACCTCTTGCACATTGATCTATACAAAGAAGACTAAAAGACTCTCCTATTTAATAGAAGAGACGTAGCAAGAAACACAAGATGAGTCTGAAGGCAAAAAAAGTAACAGTAACAGATGGGATTTGATTCAAAATCAGGTGCAATGCTCTATTATTTGATTTTCTCAATTTATTTTTACTCCAGATATTGCACTCTGTTAAGTGCCAAGTGAAGCAGCAAATGTCATTGTTCTTATTTTTGCCATCCTACCATTTACAACTAAGTTTGGGTCAGGCATGAGAATAATCTTCTGTTTCCTTTCCTGTCATTAATGGGTCTTTGAGATCTGAATGGATTTTAAAGGGGGTTATGCATTTCCTTTTGTTTTAGTCCCTGGCATAGTGGAATAAACTGCAGCCTGGTATATATTATTTCTGTAAAGAGACCCTCYTGGAAAATAAAATGAAAGCTCTGCCACAAGTCCAGCCCCAAGTATCCTGTCTGCTGAAAGGGCTGTGTTTGGTAGTGCTGTTATGGGATATGATGGGCAGCCACTATTCTTTCAAGCCATCTTTGTGAGGGAGTTGAGATTTTCAAAAGCATTGGACAAAAACCATTTCTTCACTAAATGGATATCACATAGGAAGACAAAATAAAACATTAGTATTGTCAAAATTCAGCTCGTTTGAGGAAAAACATGTTCTAGTATCAAAAACATTGCTAATGGTCATTCAATGTCACCCTTTTTGACTTTCCCTGTCTAAGCTTGTGTCGCTAAAGAAGGTGGATCTTCATTCTTTCTCCAACTGGAAATATTAGGAAGATAGCTAGAGCTTGTGTGKGGGGGTATAGAAAGACCTGAAATGGAAACTCAGACGAAAAATACTCTTAACAGGGAAATCCTTCATCCAAGTCCTAAGAAAGTTAGATAAGACAAAAGTTAGATGAGACAAACATTGCTTTGAGAGCCTCCGTGTCTTCCATAATCTCTGATACCTAGCTTTCTCTGTGTTACTGTTCTCTTGCTCATGATTGCAATAATACAAAACCAGGATAAAAACCAGCAAAAGTAAGTGGTAGATCCTACTGACTGAGTCATTAATGAGGATGAGCAAGTCAAATCAAAGAAATGGGGTTTTTTTCATCCAAAGTTGAATGTGAATCCTTCTTGCTTCATTCATAGAAGTCATTAGGAAGGATTAGAAGTCTTTTATGGAGCAAGAAAAAACTTAGCAAGCCATGACTTAGCAAGTGTGTGCTCCTGAAGCTAAATATGTTTGTTGTCAGTACTGAGCTTCATGTGGTGGCATCTCTAACAATTAATCTCAGCTGATCAGGTCTTCCCAAAAAGACCTACAGCAGGAAAACAAAATCCTTATTCTTTAAAGTATGCAAGTAGGCATTAAAACAGGAATGAGGATTGCAAACTATTTAATGTGATTTATGAAATTTTAAGATTATCGGGAACATACAGTGATGTTAGCAGCTCTAATGCTTACATGATTTAATAACTGTTCAGCTGCTTAAACTCTCTGTATATAATACATTTGGTAAAAGGAGCCTACTTGCCAGCTAAAGTAGGTTGTACATAACTGGTGTTGGTACTCAGCAGAGAGGTTCCAAGTTGGTAGGCACTGAATTTTGAAGTGATGTTAACACGGTTCAAATAGGTGTCACTGAACATGTAGAAAATGTCTCTGTATAGTAGCACAGGAATGTCTGTGTCTTTTGATGGAGAGGTCTACCTTCATTTTTGGAAAGTTTTTTGTGGAATAGGCAGAAAACAAATGAATTACATTAAGAAATGAAACGTCAGACTGCAGCTTCTCAGCTGTGCTATTGCAGCCCATAAATTTAAGGAAGAGTATATTGTTATCGTATGTCTGAGTTAATCACGTAAGGCTGGAGTTTGAATGTCAATTTGCTGGGTTTTGTAGTTAAGTAGGTCTTCAGTTTTCACTGAACATTTGTGTAATATATTCAGATGCCTTTGAATGAGCTGAGTCACTGTCCCTCAACTGTTCTTCATAAGGGAAACTTACTAAACTCAGGATTTAGAATCTAAAACAGTGATTTCCTGTCTCTGTGTCAAAAGAAATAATTTTCATTATTTACAATTCTGTTGCCATTTCATACCTTTGTTTCAAAAATGTTTGAAAGTATTTACAGCTGAAATAAGTACCGTTCTAAAGATACTCTCTGAGCAGAGCTACACAACAGCCCACTTCCAATTTATAAAAGACAGATAGTGGGAGAGAGTTGTGGGGACTTGTTTGGGGTTTTCTTTACATTTAGTACTCAACATTTTAAGATTAAATTTCTTTGGCAGAGAAAGGTTGTACAGTATTTCCTCATTGTTGAGCCATTGCAACGCTGTTAATGTCAATAGGAACTTCGCCTATGTAGCAGCAGCAAAATATGTAGCAAACATTTAGTTTGTGGATTGAAATTAATTTTCCTTTGCATATTTCATATAAATAAAAACTCTTGAGGGACAAATTTTGCACTCCTCTGAAATGAGTTTCATGTATGTGTAATTCATCCATGTATTATTGATCCTATGAGTTCTCTATCAACATTCCTTAATTCATTTGGGAGAAAACAACTTGGGCAATAGTATCTCAATTTTGAAAGTGTGTTATCCATCTCTTTTGTACAAGCACTGGTTCAGGACCTCTTCACAACTTTGGATGAAGAATTCTAGATTTCAGATTAGTTGCCCTTCAAAAAAAAATCTGAAAATTTTAGTGATCTAGTTAAGCAATATTTTTCTTTGTTATTTCTCTTGTATCTTCTCTTCCAGCACATAGCCACATATCACATTCTGTGCTGTAGAGGTAGAAATGAAATTCCTCTCTAACCCTCCCCTATGAAGGACCACTTTTCATGCTGTTCTGAAATGGCTTCTTCCCTGTGGTAGGAGTAGAGAGATGCAAGTGCCTTGATGGGAGAGGAAGGGAACAGAGGAGGAGCTTATTCCATCCATCTTAAACAGGAATCAAACACCTCTGCAAGTATTTCTCTAGACTGACTATAGAAGTGGCCTAAATGACTAGCTGAGGCTAGATGCACAACTTTTAGATGGCTAAGATGAGATGAATCCCTCTCATTATGTTCTCTGTGTCCAGGCATAGTCTTTGGACAATCCCAGTCCTGACAAAGAGAATAAATCAATTTTGTCTCAAGCAGCTTTCCTGTAAGTAGTGGGTTTGTATCCAGATGTTCCAATACATAAGTATGTCTTAAGTGTCATAGAGATTGGATCAGATTAATGTAATCTGTTTTAATAAGTATGAATTACATGCCAGCCTGCCCTACCATTTCTCTGGCAGATTCAGACAGGATCAGAAGATGTCATTGATTTTATCTTCTTCGGAAAGAATATACTAGGTACTGCATCCCTCTGTAGCCATGACTTACCCTTTGTGGCTTGTGACAGGCATTCTGTCACTGGATTCTCTCTGTCAGTGCCACACCATCATGTTCGTCCCTGTCTACTTACTGTGCTTGAGGGAGCTGGGACATCTGGCAGGAGAGCTGGGYCGGAAAGCTGGGCAATAATCTTTTCATAGGAATGTTGGTTGGAAGGGACCTTTGGAGCTCTTGAATCAACCATTGCCAGCCCTATATCTGGTCAGCCATGCCTTTGTCCAGCTCAGTCTTGAAACCTTCAAGAGCAGAAATTACACTGTTTCTCTGGGCAGCTTGTTCCCATGCTGCACTGCTACTGAATTTTGTTTCATCACGTTTGTCCAGTCTGAATCACCCAAGCTGCAGTTTGTGGTGGTTGCCACTTGTTATATTGTCTGCTACTACCAAGAAGAATTTGGCTCTGTCCTCTTTCCAACTGCTTTTTAAGCAAATGTAGACTATTACTAGATTGCCTCTTGGTCTCCTTTTTGCCAGACTAACCAAGCCCAGCAACCTTAACCTCTAATTGTAGGTCATTTCACCTCTATATGGCATTTGTATTATTTGTGAGGAAAGCGTATTCTTGGCTCATACAGTCCTTTAAGCAAGGTCTGTCAGTTCCCAGTGTGTAGTGATGCACAGAGTTATTTTGTCCCAGGTGCAGAATTTCGTGTTGAACTTGATTAGGCTTCTGTTGGCTCAATCCTCAAGTTTACCAAGGCCCCTCTGAACTGAATTTCCAGGAGAGATTAAGATGCTGAAARGTCATTTAGGATTGTCCACAAATTTGCTGAGGGGTCTGTCATATCACTCAGGCAGTTGATAAAGATATTGAACAATATCAGCCCACTACTGATGTTGGGGTACCCTGCTCAGTTGTYGAGCCATTGATTATTACTTTCAGGACTGGCAGTCCAGCCAATTTTCAGCCCACCTGCTTTTCTAGCCTATACTTCTTCAGCTTTCAAATGAGTATGTGGTGGGACACAGCCTCAAAAGTCTTAATAAGTCAAGGTATATTACATCCATCTCTCTCTCCTCATCCACATAGTGGGTCATGTTACCGTAGAAAGCAGTCAGCTCAATCAGGTGTGATCTGCCTCTGATGAATCTGTGTCGCCTGTTCCCTATGGCCTTCTTGTCCCCTGTGTGTCAGGGAGTGGATTCCAAGGAACATGTTCCATGATCTTCTCAGGGATCAAGGTGACACTGACTGGCCRATTCTTCTCTTCATCCTCCTTCTTGCCTTTCTTAAACTTGGTGCAATATCAGTGTTCTTTTGGTTATTGGGGACCGACCCTGRTCACTTGCAGTTTTTCATAGATCATGGCTGCACAGTCACATCAGCCGACTCTTTCAGCATCCTTGGATGTATCCCATCCAGCCCCAGGTCTTTGAATAAGTGTATTCAGCTTTTCTAACAAATCCCTAACCTGTTGCATCCCCACTGTCAACTGCCCATCTCCTTCCCAAACTGTAGCAGTATATGCAAAGGTGTAGAAGCAGCCTTTTCTATATTGCCTGTCTGTATATTGCCTGCCTGTCTGTATATTGCCTGCCCTGTTCATCAGTGGACCCACATTTTCCCTGAGTTTCCTTCTGCCACTAGCATACCAATAGAATCCATTCTTGTTACCCTTCACATATCTGGCTAATTTAGCTGTAGCTGGGCTTTGACCTTCCTGATGTTAATCCGTAGTGACTGAGCAATGCTTTTATACTTCTTCTCTGTGGCCTTTTTAACCAAGGAAAGTGCTGATTGCAGAGGATATGTATCTGCAGGTTAGGTGTTCATTAAAGGATGCAGAAGTGTGAAGTGCACRGAAGGTGTTTCTCTCTCCCTCCCTCCAGGGCAGAGGAGTGCCAGATGAAGATACAATCCTAATATTTACATCACTTCAGTCACCTGCTTTTGTACACATGCAGCAGGTCATGAGAAACTATTACTTTCCGTATCCCTGATAGCTATTTACAGTAAGACTAATTTATCTCACTAGGTGCTCTATTACAAATATACATTACAGTAGGATGCTAGTGTAAATGGCTGTGTTGTTCAGAATTGCCTTGGTTCACCATAATAGTTGGCCAACTTGTTCTTCATTTCAGAGGAGTTACAGTGGCGTAATATGGAACTATAGGAAGTGAACCTGTCTGCAGTTTGTTTATATTTTACTTCAGAGACCAAATAATGGCAGCTGGTTACATATGATATTTTTTAGTTAAGAAAAAGTAATGCACACATGTGCTTTTCATTTGATTATTCAGTGTGGATACTGATTTATGCTGTGGGATTGTTTGTGTCCTAAGCAGCCTATAGTAAGCAGGTTAAGATGCAGCTTTTGTGCTGTAATGTGGGGAGGAACCTTCTTCAGGTCAGTTGCCCTGCTCTTAAACTCTCTGCCTGAGCAAATGCTACTGGCCACTGTTGGAAATCGCATGCTGGGATTAGAGAGACATTTGGTCTTCCCCTGCTCTCCACTTTTATGTTCTTATGACTTTTTGCAGGTGATACTTTTAACTTTCACTTATATATATTTAATTCAAGTGTATGTGGTTCCAGTACATTTTGTTAGTAACTAGGATTTGTCAGTAGAATCAATAAATATAAATATAAAAGCTTTTTCAAATCAAACTTTTGACATATCTCTTAGTTTCATAATGCATTAGTGACAACACAAATATCTACTATTTTATTAACTGTATTTCTTATTCAAGCTGCTATGACTTATTCCTGGGTTAGTTTCCACTGCCAGAATATAACGAAAGAACAGTTGACCTTGACCTTAATTCAGTTTACCCAGTGTGACATCAGTGTGTAAGGTCTACTGCACAATTGTATTTCAGAATTATGCATCTTTTAAGAAAACATCCCAAAGGTCACAAAAGGCATTTCCAAAAGATTTTCAATAACAGGTTGTTTGCAGGATGAAATACCAAATCTGTGAATGCATAATGAATGGAGCTAGAACTGAATATATAACAATAACTTTTAAAAAAAGGGTAAAGTAGGAATGGCCTTTTCCAACTTGGAAAAAAAAAAAACAGAACCACTTGAAACTGTGAAGTGATACCTGAACTGTGCAACAAGTTGAGATTTGGTTTCATACTGACTTTTTTTTTCCCTGAATTATTTTGTCTGTTCCCTCATGCTTGGATTTTTTTTGTTGACAGGGAACTTTCATCTCAATACTTCGGTTACTTCCTATACCTATGTGTTCTTTCATGGATTTAGGCAGTACTCAGTTATTCATGAGGAGCTAAATCAATCATCACTTTCTCATGTCATCGTGCATTGCGTCAACTTCCTTCTTCAAATGAAATGGATGGGTGTAGCACTGTATGGAGCCTAGCAATACTGTTTGCTGGCTAGATTTTGGGTGGAGGTTTCTCAATAGCAGTTTAACATTTAAACATTACAGTTAATTTATGTTTATCCCTACCAGTGCAAGGCTTTGGAGTTTAAGCATCATTGAGGTAAATGGGTATTTTTACTGCAGTGATGTTGTACCATTATCCCTACAGACATAAGTGTATAGATTTGCATTTTTCAGAGGAGCTGGATAAGTATTAGGAGCATAAGCAGGAGAGAAGTGGGTTGTAGAGATATAACCAAGGGCATAGTTTGTCCTGCTAGCATCCTGTAATTGGTAATGATGCATTAGAAGAAATAAAAGACCTTGGGATTTTTTTCTGTGGCATTTCCAATTAATCTCTTTACTGGGGGCTGAAGCAAATTTGTTATGAAGGTGGAGAGCTGCCAGACAGAAAAAAAATTCGAGTTTACTTTTCAGTCTAGAACTACATTCAGATTTAAGTAAAACTAAAATCCCATTGAAATAGAATACCGAGGCTTTCTCCAGTATAATGTCGTATGTTCTGTTCCACTCTGATTTAGTTTCCTGATGGCATAAGACTCTGCTACCTATGTTAATACATTAATATTCATTGGCTAGATCAGTGTTGCACTGTTGGAGCCAATAAATCTTGATTTAGTTTGAAATCAGAGATGATATTTTATACATTATGTTAGCATACAATTTTTATTAGCATATCAGACTTTGAAAGAGTGATGCATTGCAGTAAAAAGCCAAGTATTTCAAGTTAATTGCTATTCCATTAAGTAGAAGTGGTGGTTTCGGCTTAAAAGAGTGTAGAGAAATGTTTGGCTAATGAAAAGAGTGCTCAGAGTGATAACAACCATTTCATGTAGTGAAGATGCCGGCTGAAAATATTCACCTCAGCGGTCAGAATTTTAAGGTCCTCAGAAGCAGGTGGTGAAATGGAAATAATCCAACCTACAGAAGCACGTACAGGATGAGTTGAAATGCTGTGGTGCCCACTGAAGCCCAATCACACCACTAAAAATAAATAAATAAATAAACAGCAGCCAAAATAAACATTGAGTAGCAGCTTTGTCTAACCTGACCTGCTCTTTTTGTCCAGAACAAGTAGTGCAAGAGATCAGCAACCACATTAAAGTCTTCAGTTAGAGGGTAACTGGTAGGCATAGATGTGATCCAGCAAATTCTTGTGTATAGTCCTGCTGTTGCACTGCCAGYTCGCACAGAGGAGAGGCTGCTCTGACATGGACCACAGCTAGGGCAGGCAGTCAAGGTGGGCTATTTTCTTCCTTTCTCTCCTGCTATCCCTCCTTTGGTGCTTTGAGCCATGGGTATGGAGCTGTCATTTTTTGGATGTGCAGCCAGGTTCAAGCACAACCACCCAAGCTCTTTCTTGATTTCCCTCTGCTTCCACATCCCTACAACTTCTTACTTCCATTGCCATGGAATAGGAGAGGCTGATGGCTAAGATCAGTGGGGAAAGTCCCACCTGAGAGGCTGCAAGACGTCAGCTGGAAGCATGCCTCCATGCTCCCGGTGCCCCTGCCTGCTACAGAGCTCTCAGTCTGCAAATGTTCAAAGAAAGCTCCTGAGACACATTTCAACACATAATGCAATAGCAGTTTCCTTCCTCCTATCACTCTTGAAGGATGCTCTCAACAACTAAACTGATTTCTGTGCCCCAGCTTGGGCACTGCAGCCCTACAGTGTTACTTTCATCAGATGAGAAATATTTACTCCACTGAACTTTGCACTGAACATTGGATTTGTTTACTTCTCTCTCCCTTCTCTTTCTACTCTACCCCTACTTTGTTCCAGTGTACAAAGTGGCTTGTTTTTGAAATGTGCTCTATTATTCATAGCAGCCGTAGTATTTGTTCATTTTACTGTATTGTCTAAAGGCCGGATCCAAAACTGGGATTCTGTCGCTGCACATAGGCTCGGTGTAAGGTAGTTCAATCCCCAAGAAAAGCTTTCTGCCTCTGAGAGGCTGGGAGAAAGGTTGTGCTGCTTTTCTCTCTGTTATAGAGATGAAGAGTTAGATAGAAAAGATTAAAAAGATTATGTTTCTGCCTCAAGGTAACACAGGGAGCATGTGGAAGAGTTAGAAATTAAACTCAATGTCTGAAGTCTCAGTATTATCCTTTAATTGCACAGCCATCCTTTGTCACTCCTAAATATCAGGGTATTCTTTCCTGATATGTTTCTGGGTTGTGTCATTGCTGTTCTGTTGTCTAGCTGGCCGTGTGAAACTATGAATAAAAAATTGATAAAAACCTGCAATTTATTTTGGAAGTCAGGAAGGAAGAAAGAAGGAAGAAAAGGTATTGATYATTCTGTGTATGCTTTTGTAAAAAATCCACTAAAAGATCAAATCATCAAAGCAGTAGTGATGAATGTGTGAGATAACATGGACAGGCCATGCTTTCAAAAATAAAGACTGCATTTTAATGAGTGTATAAGGTAGATAAAGTAGATAGGCACATCTGTGTGTGCAGGTAAATGTATATGAGCGTATTAAGAAGGATCCTGATGAACCTTTTCAGCTTAAATATATCCACTGATCCATTTTAAAATCTGATTCTCTAGTAGTGGTCTTCAGTCAGGGCTACTGTGTTTTACTGTGTTTTTATATCTTCATCTATCTAGATTTCATTTCTGAAAGGAGATTATCTTCACAATATTTAGTGATGACAGAATTGGTCTTAAGCAGAATTTGAATTTTAAAATGAGTGATACTGCTTCTAGCCTGAGATTTTGGGAGTTTTTTAGCTTGGCATTTTTAAGAGGTTGAGTAGGTTTTCATTTCTTATCAGGCTAGATATTTCAGTGATCAGCAGAATCTGCATTCGTCCAATGGATGGTTTGAGAAGCTCAGGAATATACTTCTGTAGTTCTGTATGTCATTTTAATCTTTACCACTTCAGTGGTTCATGTAATTCCGACTTAGGTGAATACTTCTACAGATCTGGGCATGGATACAAAAATCAAATGCCTTTGGGAAGGCAAGAGTTCTGGACTGACAGGGACAGATCAGCGAGTGGCAGGCTCTGGTTGCTATTATATAGTGCATGAATAAAATTATTAAAATTGTTAAATGTGAGCTGTTGTTACTTCAATGTGAAATAGAGTACATTCCAGTTATTGATACTAAGATTACTGAGAGGAACGTGAGAACCATCTGCTGTATTAACACCATGACCATTGGGACTAACTGCTTCTGAGCTTGGGATGCTTATATATGGTTCTGGACAGCTCTTTGACTGTAATAAATCATGCCCATCCTACTGAAATCAAAGGAGCAAAGATAATTTTATCAGCCAAAGTTTGGCACTTTGTAACTGAAATTTTTATCAAGTTCTAATATCATTGGGATCTCACTTGGCTATAGGTTGCATTCATCTTCTACCTCCTAGGAGATGTCCCTTTAGGACTGGTTATGCTATTTTATTCCTACTTACATTCATTTTCTGATAAATGTAAAGCTTGTACATATTTTGCAGCATCTTTTAAATAAACCATGTGAGTATTTGTAAGCTGTTGGACAGAAAACAGTAAAGACAGTGATTTATATGCAGAACTAGTGGTGCAGGGATGTAGTGCACTGGTCTAGGATGTGTAAAAAGTAGTATGCCTACTAGGCTAATACTTCTGTACAGCTGCAGCAGTAGTCAGAGCACAGCTCTGAAATCACAGTCAAAACTGGTGCAGAAGGACACCTGTGTTTTGAAGGACTCCTGCTTAAAGTTGAGTCTGTCTGTTTTAAGAGAAATGATAAAAGCTGCAAAGGCTTTCTTCAGAGTTGGCATCAAACAAACCACTTTGGCACTTAATCAATCATCTTTTCCATTGTTATAAAACCATTGGAGCATTTTCAAGTGAGCGTTTTGAGATTAGCATTCATATAAATCTTTCTTACTCTATTACAGGCGCCTGTAATACGTTTCTTGAGGTGGTGTGATTTGCAACTAATGATCTTGAAGCACCACCTCACTTTGATATTTCATCAGTGCTTTTGCACATGAACACTGAGTCTTTAGATGGAAGCTCACATTTCAAATCTCCTTTTAGCCAACTGTTATGTCACCATAAATTGTCTGTGACAAAACTCAGCGTTCTCCTGAATTTCACTGGCTGATGGCAACAATAGTGTGCCTTGGGTTGCCTCATCAGATATACATGACTGCTTTCAAATCTGGCCTGCTCACTCCAGTGGGGACTGTTTTTTGGACCAAAATGAGTGAGAAACTGGGAGGAAATGTAGTTTTACTAGACAATAAATTATTTTACAGCATGCATAAAAGAAAGAAGTATTGCTCTGTTGAAAATGTTTACCAGTTGGGGACCCTGAACTAGATTTTGCACAGCAGCAGTGTAAGTAAATTGACTGGCATTAGATAAAACAATATACGGAAATCAGGCTGTTAAGCAGTAGGGTATAGGCATGTCTTTGAGAATACAGTAAAGTCTCATGCACATTAAGCAGGGAAGGATATTCTCCACATGAGCTGCAATTTCCTTTTGAATAATTTACTGTTCAGTAGAAATGAGTTATTAAAAAACCTTGATCCAGGATATTTTGTTACTTATGTGGTAGGTCACTTCAATAAAAATATATCATAAATGTACTGAGGTTATTTTTTCTCATGCTCTCAGAAGGAACTAAATCTCCACCATTTTTCTTAACATTTATAAATGATGCTTCCTAATATAATAATAAATCAGGTGAGGTTGTCCTTAGTGTGTTTACGTGATGCTCCATGGGTCTTAAATTTTTGTTTTTTAAGACCATCATCTTCTGTGCTAAATTCAGATGAAGCTAGGCTGGGGAGGATGCACTGTGACTGATACCTACTACTCTGACATGGATAGCCCTCCTGTTACCCTTTTGCTTTCCTATCCCTTTCGTTTTTATCTGTTGGATGCTCGCTGTACCCTGTAATCACAAACACTTTTAGGTCAGCGAGTGTTRTGTTTTATTTTTAAACCATACATGTTAGCAGTTGGACACAACACCAAACTTGATTTTGAGTTCCAAATGCTACCACAATGAGAATATTTAATGATAATAAAATACTTGGGTACTGTCTCATTTGGAGTTCCACCTAATCTGACTAAGCAATCCGCAGTTACTAGGCAGATCAAAATTAAATATTATTACTCTATAAAACCATTTGAATTTGAATAGCCTTTTATTTGAGACGCATAAGCATTTTTCAGACATTCAGTCTGTTACTAAAATTATATGCTATAAAAGAAGCATTTACAGCTAACTTGTAAAAATGACCTATAATATTGGTAAGTTAGTTGGAAGCTGGTAGATATTCTGAACAGTAAGATAAGCAGTAGAGCTAAGCTGCAATTGCTCTAGAGGTCTTTCTGAATAGCTGTCAGTTTTATGCTCTCCTAACACAATAACGGGCATTCCCAGGAGGTGCGAGTCTCTTGGGATAATTATTCTTCTGAGGTTTAGATTGGTTTTGCTGTGCCTTTTCCACAGATGGGTAAGACTGCCTTATAATTATTCTCCTCTTTCAGTAGATTTTTCTAATGTAGAAATTATAGAATTAATTTTGTATACATGCACTGTACTTACATTACCTAGCATATTAATGAATTTCAAGCTATATTGAATGCTATCAGGCAACAATAGTAAGTGGTCTGGCTAGCTTTTATTTTACAAATTGGTTTTATATCTCACTGTACTTGCCTTTTGAGATGTGATTCTTTTTAATATTCAGGTCTATTTTCTGCTGTCATCAGCAGGCATATTTACTCTCTCAGCCTGGTTTATCTTTAAACTATCCTTGAAAATAACAAGCACAAGGAGAAGTAAAAGTTTAAAGTAAATATATGTTTTATAATTGCACAATATTTTTACAGTTCATGGTGCACGAAACTGTCATAGTTGCTTGCTGTCTTGCTGTGAGCATCAAATAATGTTGATGAAACAAAGCAAAAAATTGGCAAAAACTTAGCTTTCATTTGGAGTGGTTTGAAGGAGAACGCACTGTCTCAGTCATTAGTTACAAACCTTTGATTTTGCAAAATAAAYCCACAGACAACCAGCAACTTCAGCCTCTGGATCCTCGAGAAGATCTGTATTTTGCAAGGTTTAGCTATGAGAATAATCTGACAGGCTGTGACAGGCTCTGCTGAGTGTTATAACAAACTCATAGGAAAGGTATGAAAATCTAAAAAACCCTTCTCATGCATCAGTCTTTTGCAAGATTTAATATCCATCCTAGCTCATCGTTTTACCTAGCTTTCCTGTCTCCTGAGATGGGAGGAGACATGCAGAATGGCGGTTACTGCTAAGACTTGCGGTTCTTGCTCAGCACAAACTATTTCCTTTAGCTGAAAAAATGCATTGTATTCTTTTGGAGATTTATTGATTCTTTCTGGAGGATTGACTTGAGTTTGTGTTGTTTTCCCTTCTCCATGCTCCAAAATAACATTAATCTAGCTATGCTGGCAATTTTGAGTCTTTGAGCATGAATACACACGTTTTTTCTTTGTAAATAAAAAAAAATTGAATATGAACTATGTTTTGTTAGATGAAAACTAGCGTTTTATCAGAGGAACAAAACTTTTCTTAGTTACATTACTAGGAAACAACTGAGGTAAAACATCTTTTTTGTATCCCTAGCTGTTGATCTGTCAGCAGTCTGGTATCTTTATACGTGCTCTAGGAATGCAGACACGTGGACAAAATGGCTTTGGGAGTTTGGCAGTGCATTCAGTCTGGTTTCATGTTTAAGGCTGTGATTATGTCACGGCTATGATCATGTCCATTTAAAGGAATTATGACTCATTTGCTGTTCAAAGAAGAGGCTGTGCTGGCTCATACAAATCAGCTACAGATATTGGCCAACACAGAAAGCAAGCAAGAGAGTATTTTATTTCTAAACTTTATCATTCTGAAGAAATAAATCACAGTAGCAAGTGTACCTGATTATTGATATTGCATTGAATATTGGTTGGTTATTACTTAACTGCCATTACCCTATAGCAAACATATTTGCTAATCTTTTGATGAATATTGCTTCTTTTTCCTGTACTTCTACCATGAAATATGTTAAATATTATTGTGCCAAAGCCATAGCCTTATTCATAATTAATTGACTTTAAACAAAGTGTTTTAGTGGGATGAGTCAGAGGGTTTGTTCAAAATTGTGGCACCTGTGCATATCTTTAAAAATAACTCAGAAGGGGAGGATTTTTTTTTTTGTACTGTGAATTAAACTAAGTTTATGATCAAAGATCTGCTAGATGAACTTTTAAGTACTGGCTTGACAGTCTTCTGAGTGTATCTGCAAAATATGTGGGGAATAATCTTTTAAGAAACAAATTTTCCTTGTGAATTCTACAAAGGTGAAGAACAATTCCAAAAAAGTTATTGAGAAATATTGTGGTTTCTACTTCCTTTGTTAACAACAACAACAAAAAAGGGCAGCCGATCTCTGATTATACATTAAAAAAAGATTCATTTTTACTCTGGGAATGATTTTGTTTTCACTTCATTTAGATTTAGTTTTCACATATAAAGAAGCTCCATGTGTTCTGAAATACATAAATGCAGAAATCATGTGTGCTATATGCATCTTTAAAAATCGCAAATCAGGAAATTAGAATATTAGTGAGACTGCAGTTGTGTTTTCCTTTACGCATCAAGGGTGGCTGAATTGTGTCCTCCTGCTCAATGCTGCTGGAGGCACCAGCACCTCTGAGGCTACCAGTCTGTCCTCTGAGGGCTATTTTGGATGTGTTTTGATTTGACGGTCACAACGTTACAGAAACATGGGATTTGCCTCAAATGACATCCCGTTAACTGCAAGGTTTCTAGAGACAAAGTAGTCAAAGAAGTRCTGTGAAGCCAAGCTGTCACCCATGCCCAAGCATCAGGATATTTTGCACAGCCGTGCTGGTTAGTTTGATAAAACTTGCAGGAGATCCAGGTGTATTTTAAGTTTTATAGCGTTTCATACAAGGTATTTTGCAACTATATGATACTGTAAGAACCCGTTGTCAATGGTAAAAGTGCCAAGCAGTAGTAAAAAGCTCCTGGAAGAATTACAGACCTCTCCAGGGCAATTAGAATTCCTCCCGAATAAGGAAACAATACATAAACTATGTTCTTCTGAGAGCAAATGGTCTATGATAGTATTCTAACAATTTTAAAGTAATATTAGTTGTAACTGCTTTATTACTAAGATTGCAGGGAGGAAAGTATGGTTAGGTAGACCTTTTTATGACATAAGAATCTTGTCAATATAAAAATATTATTATGGAACTTAAATTTAAGGAGAGTATAAGCATTTTATTATTTAGATCAAAATTAGTAAGTGGAAGAATAGCGGTACTAGGGAAGCAGTTAAATGTGCGGGTAGCAACATGATAGAAAAGACTTGTGAAATCTTTGTCCATTTTTACAACATATTTGAAGAGAAGGTGGGTCCTCAGTAATAGCTGGCACTGATTAATCAAAGCTATTTAAAAAAAATGGTAAGCTGAGGATCTAGAAGCTAAGTTCACATAAAATAATAATTAAACTGACTTTGAATGTAATTGACACACTCAGACAAAACTATCCACCTACAAAAGAATTAAAAGAAAATTGTCATTTTTTTCATACAAAGAGAAAGCACACAGGTAAAATATAGCTTGTTATTTTGGGAGCCGTGATTGTTCAGAATTTTATCAAAAAGTGGTGGGAATGTTTAGCATAGTTTGTAGGTGGGGGTTGTTTTTCCTGGTTTTCATGCTCTAGCATATAGAAGCAAATATTGCAGCAACTACTGCAGGATCTGTAAAGGAAGCCAGGGGTCTAATTATTTGCCAGCCTTTTACTCTTCTTAAAGTCATTAAGCATGCTCTGCATGGCACAGTAGTTTTCATCTCTGGTGTCCAAGGCTCGAAACTGTGTTTAGGCTGCAGAGTTCATCATGGTTCCTAATACACAAGTAGCCCCAGGCCTGAGTACAGTGCATTTTCTGATCTTTGTGAATTCCAGCTCAAATTCTCTAAGTCACATGGCTTTGCTGAGCAATAGGAATTACTAGGTTTCCAACTGATTCTGAACCTGCAGTGCCAGCCTTTAAAAATACTTTAAAAATACTATATTCTAAAAATACTTCTATTTCTGTGTCCATAGAAATGTGAATATGAGGCTAGGTGGGAAAGCCTGAGATGAGCTGGAAAGCTGTTGGAGAGCTTCCGTAATCAGCTACAGGAATAGGGCCACCTCTTACACCCTTCAAGGGTCAAAAGAAAACATTGGTGCTGTTGGTTGGAGAGAGGATGAACTGACACATGTCGAAAATAACAGAGTTACCAAAAGCAATGATTTGAATTTTGCTAAAGGTTAATACATTTTCGGGAAGCGTACTGGCTCTTTTGACAAGCCGGATAAACGGGCATCGTGTCAATTTATGAGAGCATTTCTGGACCAGGGAATGTGCTGGCACTATTTCAACAGAAATGTTCTAATTGAAATACTTCACCGTGATTACAGTGACCCTTTTAATAGCATTTTGGGGCATTTTTGCAATTATTTTAGTCACATGACTTTTCATATAGTGCATGGATTGCTCTGTAGAGTCCAGGGWTCACTGGCTGGAGAGTTAACTTTTTGCTGTTTTCTTTAAATTGCCATAAGTAAATGACTGGAAAAACATTGCCACATTCTGCACAGTGATAAAATTACTTCAGTGGAGCTGCTCTCATGTGTGCCAACTGATTATCTGGTCTTGATTTTTAGCCAGGAACTAACTGGTCATTAGAAACAAAAGTATATCTGCAGAAGATATGAGGTCTACTAATGCAATGCGATTTAACTTATGTCATGTATTTATGCCTACCAGTGAAATGTCAATCTCTCAGTCATTCAGAGCCCTAATTGTGCCATTTTAATTTTTCGATACCTCTGGTTTCTAGATTAAAAATATGAAAATGTGAAAATAAATCTGCTACATTTTAATTATGCTGGCTTTACTTTTAAAATAGATAATGCTAGCAAGCACTGAGGCTTAATTTTTGGTGACCAGATTAAATTTAGTGGCAGCCATTAACTAAGACAGATGTCTAGCAATCAAGTGTGAAGGAGGTATTTTGTGATTTTTTTTTTCCAGCATCTTCCTTCTAGTTTATTACCACAAAGCTCTAATGACTTGGATTAGGAAATTCTTAATTCTTGCTGTGAAAATATTCAAAAGCACCTAAATCACATAGACTCTTAAATGCCACCAGAAGTCAAAGAGTTTCAAGGTGATTCAGTGTTAAAAAGGACTTATCTGCCTAAAGTTAGGTAGCGTGAATACCACTATGGACTCTTAAATCATATAAATTTCCTGGAAAATATTTAAAGCATTCAGAATATACACATCAGCTAAAATTAGATCTCTGTTGGGTGCTGTGATTTGCTGTCTGGAGGAGACCATTTACCAGTACTGCCCTACATATTGGCCCTAAGAAAGACGAAAAGTAGGATTGTACAAATACCCTTCCCTTTTACATTTTTCCTATGGCTATTCAGAATTGTGTTTATTCCTTCCCTCCATTTCAAAATTTAGAAAGGAAGGTAGGATTCTATCTTTCAACAATTATCATTACAATTTTCTTTACAATTTTTGCAGAATAGAAAGGCAGATTTTTTAATTAAATGAAATATTGCTGTGACTGGGTGGTCATAACTATCTGAACAGCACTCACTAATTGCGAACATGGCTCTTTTTAATCTTTTGTTTTACAAGTTTAGCTATGGGTTCAAATAATTCAAATATGCTGTGATCTTTTAGAGAGCAATTCACCTAGCAATTCACTTATTTCACGATAATATTTTGTCATTTGATACTTGATAACTCTTCTAATTAAATTTGCATATTTACACAATCTTTCATCTGCACTTTAGTAAAACAGACATATGCGTAAAACAAAATTACTCATGGAACTGTCCACCTGTATAGCAGTGAAGAGATACAGTTTTGAGATCTGAAGCAAAAGCGAGAGAGCACAATATAGGAAGATTCTGATTAGTAGAATGGACAAAAAGAGCTAAATTTACAGTAGTAGTTTCTAATAACAAGTTCATGATAGGCTAATGCAAAAGATACAAAATAGCTGTCTTTTTATATTGTACTTACTAAAAGCTTGCTATTTCAGCCTAATTACTGTGCAGGATAGAGTTCCACCCCTCTTGTGAGCATTTTTTGACATTTTAAATTATACATTATCACTGATTTTTTTTTTTTTTTGAAGAGAACAGCACTGTGGGAAGCACCCAAAATCTAAATTAATTTATCAACTAAAAACTATGYTGCAAATAAGCAATTCAATAATTTCTGTTTCTATGCCTTATGCTGAAAGTTGAAGTGTCTCATTAAAATAAAAGTTGAAGTAAGTTTCCGTATTTGAGTTGTTCATGTACTGGTGAAGAGAAATTTCAGCAGTAAAGCTGGCATCTACTGGCTTCTCTATAGGTAATACACATTTCTGAATGAAACCTTAAACAGAGTTTATGACACACTGAGATATTTCAACAGCTACATCACTAATGATTAACTGTGAGGGAATTAATTTTGATCTTCAAAAGCACACTGAGTTTTTAGGAGTCACAGTGAGGTTCTCATTTGACAGTATGATTATTTACAACTTAAATAAAAAAGCATGTTCTTTCTCAAAGTATAGTCAGGCATGCTTGTAAGGACAGTTACTGTATATAATATAAGCAAGCAAAACACCTAAATGAGCATGCCAAATGAAAAGCAAGCACAGAATAAAGTTGCCTATTTAAAGTAGTTTGCAAAATTACTGCAATGTGAGATAGCTGTGTACACATATATATTAATCGGTGAGAGAGGGAGGGTAAAACAAATGAAAGTTACCATTCGCCATCCTCTATTCTAGCCATTAGGGGTTCAGAGAAGATGAAAAAAATGAAGTTCATTAATTGGTAAGTGTTAAGCACACAGTGAAAATTAAATAATGCAGTGATGATTTATGTGTTGAAAAAGAACTGGCCTTATCAAAGAAGTTCCCTTATTATTCTTTCACTTTAATCTCCATCCCCATTCTAGTCAACTGTATAAAATAATTCTGATTATTTGAAGAAAAATAAAAGAAAAAAATACATGTCCCTAAAGAATACAAATACTGTTCATATCAAGGCCTTTACTCAACAGTTATATCTTATATATATATAATTACGTATATAAAAATAAGAAAAATGTATTTAATAGCATACACTAATGTTTTGAAAACAAAGTTATAAAAATGCAAGTGCTGTATATAGTAAAACTGTATAATTTTTTTATTATTTTAATACCTTTTTATATTTCCCTTAATACTTATTAGTTTTGGTCCTGAAAATAACAACAGAAGATGAAAAAATCAGTTACTAGACTTGTTCATCTGGTGAATCATTTATCTGCACACTGTTAACAAGCCAGYGGCTTGCCGGTTGATTCTTCTTCATCACTGCACATACAAGTCATGGATTTAAAATTAGTCATTACTGGAAAGGAAGTCTGAAGTTCAGACAATGATGGCAGAAAGTCCAGGCTGAGGCGGTGCTTCCAGGGTGAAGCGCAGATTGTTTTTTATAATCCTGTACTGAGACCAAAGGCAAAAAATTATTTTCCTCCTCTTTCCTAGTGACTATGAAGAAACCAGCAGTGAGTTACGGTAACCTTTTCATTGATCAAGCTGTCTTGCTACTGTGCAGCTTAAATATTTACTACTGTAGGAATCATTAATGCTTTTTAGAATATCTTTTACTGGGCATGGCATATAGCTACAGTGCAGTAGTATGTTACTGTTCCCCTTCTAATTAGAAATGCCACTTACAAATCGGAAATACTTAATGGTATGACATAATTTCTGATCCTCCCTGTAAAAGAGAGTTTTCCTCTTGCCAGTGCATTATCAGTCTTAGTAGTCAAAGGAATCAGAGGTTTAGCTTGATGGTTATTATATTAGATCTGCCTTAGCTTGGCCAGTCCTGGTGCTAGTAGTACCAAGAATCAAATGTTGGCATTAAACCATCATCTTCACAAAGTACAAGGAAGTAGTAGAAAGCAGTTCATCCTAAGAAAGTATTATGGGCCACTGCAAAGCCTTTCACAATCACATCCAAAAAGATGGCCTTTGGTATATCTTTGGTATACAGCCAGGCAGGGTGAAAAATGAGGCTTTGAAGTTCATCAGTAAATTTGTTTCCTGAATCATTAACATAAGCCTCATTTTTTTTCCAGAAGTTGTTTAAGAATGGCTCTAAGTATTACCCATTTACCAAGCATCACTTACAGAAACAGTCTTCTATCTTCATATTTCTTTTAAAAAACTTGCATAATTTTACTTTTAATCTGATTGCTTAAAGCTTTGCCAACTTCTCAGTAGTCTTTTTACTGTAGTCTTTCTTCTTTTATTCAGCTACTACATTGCTCCATCAACCTTGTGAAAAAATTTCATTCCTCAGATGCTTTTCATCCTCTTTCTACTCTGTGAAGAGTAAAGCAAATTAAGTGAAGAACTAATCTGCTTTTCTTTCCAGTTCCGTAGTATCACTTTTGGTTTGCCAATTCTCTACAGTATCTTTTTCCATCCATTGTGGCTGTATTAGTGTGCAGTGAGAAACCTCTGGGTAGCTGAAATATTCCCCAAGAGTGAGCATTCACCATTCATTTTGTCTTTCTGCTTAAAGTTTAACCAACTTCTAGTTATATTTTTAGCTCTGACAAATATTCACCTTCTAAATTGTTATGTTTCAAAGCTCTTGATAGATAATATTGTCTCTAATATTCTTCATGCTAGTCTCTTATTTTTTTCCCAGTTCTACTCTTGCAAGTTTGGGAGAGGAAGGAGTGCTTGTTAGGTTTTCTGGTTTTGTTGGTCTCTTCTGATAAAGTACAGGTAAGACTTGAAACAACCTAACCAGGCGTGAACTTCTGGGCATGAYGTAATTCTTTCCCAGTGGGTCTCTCTCAACTCAAAAAGGTGTGTCATAGCTGGCCCTGTAACATTTTGTTGAGAATGGATACTCATTTTGTGCTCCCTATTTCTCCTGTGGCAACTGCTTTCAATCATGTCTTTAGCTGGTTCTTTCTTGAATTTAGACAACAAATCTCTGTCGAAAGTGTGAACCCTTCAAGAAAACAGCAGCAGGAGAGATCCTGTTTTATCACCTAAGAATATGCCACTGAGCCTTTTTTTCACATACTGCCTATCACAGTTGTGATAAGCRTTATGATCAAAGTTCATGTTAAGAAGATAATTTAATGGGAGATCAACATGGGGCACTTCTCACTGATGCCAAGTCTGATTTATTTGTATATTGACTGATTCACTTTTGTTAAGTATGTCAGACAGGAGGTCTGTGGTCCTTGCTGAGATCACTGCCATGGGCAGAAGTGAAGACACAAGTTGTGACATAACTGGGCCGACCACCCAAACTACTATTGGCAATTTCTGTACTCCCATGATCCTGCTGTATTAAGCTTAGTGATGGAGAGTGATGGACAACTTTCATAGTTGACCCACCTTTCAATAAAAGAGAAATAATTTAAAAAAAGAAGTAGAACAGAACTCTCAAGAAGGGACAAATAGTAGTAATCCAGTGTGCTCAGGCAGGATTCATCTCATTTGATCTCTGACTTGTGAACAGCTGAAGTTTAGTCTAAACTCCTGGATGGAAGTCGTAAGTCCTATTTGCATACAAAGAGGAAAGTTGGTGTATTTTTCTGGTTATTCAGTCATGGTAATTGCTACCCTGCAGCTAATTTCCACACTGGCAGCCACGTAGAACGGCACCTTCATTCTTACATGGGCCATGTCTACAAAGGAGCCACTGCCTGCCTTCTGCAACGGGGGCATGAGGTCCATGTCTGAACTCCATTAAACGTTTCCCTGATCCATAAACATGACCTCRGTCTCTGGGTTGAATTTAAACCAGTTATTCTTTGTTTTCCTACAAATGTATGGCATCAGATGTCATCCACAGTAGCTTGACAATAAGCAGTATTAATAATATCACCTATACAGTGTTTTTTCTGTGACTTAAGAGCATGGTATCGGCTGAAAGGATCACACAGAATATTGCAGTACCTTGTAAGACAGAAGATGGATCCAGTGACCCCTATTTTTCCACTGCGTGTGCTGCCCTTAAGAATTATTTTGTCTTTAAAGGAATGGTTCTGTTCGTTCTTTCCTGGGTTGACAGATTAACCATGACAAATCTAATGTAATCATCAAGAGTTTTTGTTTTATGACTATCTCCAAGATGATTGCTCTGTACCTAGACTGTTTCCACACCATCAGTCCGTCTAAAGCTAATGAAGCAGTTTATGGCCACTTACAGATGAACTTTCATTGTTCAATTTACTTTGCTCTTTCTAATTAATTTGGAAGACTATAGCAACAGTGAAATCTCATTGGTTTTTCATTGTTTCTCCCATTATTATTTCCTTTTCTGAAGTCACAAGTATAGATAAACTGATTTGTGTTATCTTAGTGTTTATCTTACTGGAAAAACATATTTAAGTTAATAAGCAAATTCAGAAATTCTGTTGCAGTAATACAGAATATCACAAAGTAATTTAATACACAATATTAATGTGCTATGAGGAACTGTATGTGGAGCAACAGATGTATAGAAGAAACTGAGTAATATATTACTATTATAATGTGAGAGGAAAAAAAATTAGTTTGCTCTTGCATGAATAAATTTCACTGGTCTCATGAATAGCTTCAGATAATTTAAAATAATCTGTTTGTATAATGAACTTGCAAGCTAATTACTCCTGGATTGCCACAGTATGGTGTAACTCTGTTAGTCTGAGAGCACTTTAAAATTTTGGCAGAGTTATGAAGTGGATTTAGTTGAAACTGAAATTGAATGGGTTTCCCAATCAATATATTTGCAAAATGTTACAGGCAGTAACTGTGATAATTGCTAGGTTTTATCCTTCTTTAAAACAATGTAGTTAAAAGTGGCAGATGGTAGCTAATGATTAACATTCCTAGTAAACAAACTTTTGCATGGATATATTTAAAGTGGTTGTGTGTATATAAATAGACAGGGAGCATGAGCTATGCAACTATAATTGAATTTCATTAGCATAACTTGAGTAGAAGTTTAGTAAACACCAAACACCTTAATTAACTTGAACAGTATTAGGAGGTTAATGATACACCCACTATAAATGACTCTTCAAAGTGTTTGGCAACAAGGCAGTTTAAAGCCAAAGGAATACAAGGTTCCCCACCCTTTCCAGCTAGTGTATGGCAGCTTGTTTGGAGCTCTGTATTTAACTCTTAAAGTTCAAGCTTGGCCTTTGCTGGGATTTCTGGACGTTGAAGCAACAGCTTTTCTTGCAGCTGGAAATGTCTCTTGAGGCTTGCAGGCTCAGGTACTCAGTGTGGCCATCAAGTGGTGCTAGCCTGCCTTCTAGAGAGCCTTTTGCACTCTTGGCTCTTGACATATTTTTTGTTTGTTTGTTTGTTTTAAGCTCAGGCCATACAGATTTACACTTTTAAACACAGAAGCTTGGTTCCCTTTGCCAACAGTTTACCCAGAAGCATTGCATAACCCTCGCACTAAGAGAATATATCAGTTCTTTTTGTGCCCCTTCAGTTGATAAGCACAACAGTCATCTTCTGTTTCCAGCTGCAGTTTTTCCAGTCTTTCCGTTTTCTGACTTTTTATTATAATTTTTGATGACACTGTTCCTGGAAAATATGCAAATTACATATAATTATCAGTTCAAGAAGTTTAAGTGAATCTTGTTGTTGGAACTGCCAGATCTGTACATCAGAGTCCAGTCTGAGCTGTGCATCTTTTTAGCTGAGGCATATATTATTCATTAAGGCTTATTTTATTTCATAATGGAGGGGTTAGAAGCCTGATTGCAAATCAGTAGCGATTTGTCTGTTTATCAGGCCAAGTTAAGGAAATAAAGAATTCCTTTGTAGTTATTCTAGTTCATTACTATAAGAATACTGGTGAGTTAAGAAACTATATGCAAATTGGTGATAAATTAATTCCTTTTGTATTTGATTAATTTGGAAAAAACACTTYGGCTCCACAAGTGGTGAAATTTATATTCTTCTCTCCCATAGAAAACTGTTCTGTAAATGAGCTAGCATCTCTCTTGGGAAAGAAATGTGAATTTTGCTGACAAGCTGAGATCTCTCAACAGAAAAATGCACGCTGCCAGTTTGACCTGGTGGCCAACTGACTGATTTCTTTTCCCCTTTTTATTTCTATTTCAGATGCTGAAGAATACCAGCCTCCAATATGGAAATCATACTGTGAGTATACCTGAAATTTGAATAATCTTAGGACCTTACCAGGGTGTCATTGTTAGGTCTTTTCCCTTTCTGTTTTTAAAAAAAAGACATAAATGTACTAGGTGCTTGTAGAAATTACTGTATGGGCCAACAGCGAAAACTGACCTTTTCTGGTTCTGTGTAGAGCAAGCGCAGCAGGGCTGTCAGGGACAGATTCTGTGGGTTGCTTTGCTAAGGGGCAGATCCTGGGTTTCATGGTTTCTCTGCCAAGACCGTCAGGAAGGATTTCAAATGTAGAGGTTAATCCTTCACATGTTTACTACAGGTCGGACTTGAGTATACTAGTCTTTTTATATGAGTCACCAAATCACTTTCAGATAATATTATTTTTGATCCTTAGCACTATAAGCTGATTTTGAAGTGGTGGTTTAGAAATTGGAGACACCATTATCAGTTCTTTGAACGTTCCTGTCTGCCCTTAGAAAAATGATTTACATATAGTGTAGTGCAGAAATGCGTATTTGATGCTCTTTTTTGCTTTGTTCCAAATGCATTTTCTAATAAAGTAGCACTGATCTAAGGCAAAACATTGGCTTTTACAACCCTTATTAAAGATTGCCTGTACATTTTATCTTTTTATATTAAATCTTTACTGAAGCTTTAATGAAACTGTAGCTTTCTTTTCTTTTTTGCTGTTTTCAGATACAGAACTATCCTAAGCAAAAGTTACCCTTTTATAATGGCAACTTCAAATTATGTACAGCGCCTTTACAGAAATGGAACTACCAAGACAGGGATCGCAGTAATTACATGCATGTACATGTATAATTTTAAAGACTTGAGTAAAATTGTTGACTTCCCTTATATGCACATGTGACTACCTTGCTGACTTTAAAGCCATCATCTATATGCTATATGCCAAAATTAGAGCACACTATTGAATTACAAAATTTGTTTCTCAGAACACTGTTTTCCAATGACTTACATTTTTAATTGCAATATTTTGTGTATGTAAGAGAAACCTCCTCAAAAGTCAGCAGGATTATACTGATTTTAGCTGGACCATTCCAATGTACCTTGCTGGTACAAGAAGTAGACTACATGAAGGGTTTTTTTAGAAGAGAAACATGGCCTACTCAAAATCAATGGAAAACTCCCATTGACTCTGATGAGATCAGGATTTCAAATGACAGATGATGCCTCTTTTTGCACTAAGGAAATTTTCATTAAAAAATCAGAGAATAAGCACATGCCTTTTACTTGCCTTCTAGTCACCACACTGATGCAGCAGACACATCAGTACATGCAGTGGAAAAAGTTTGGTTACTTGCCTGATAGCTTACCTATAATCCAAGGAAACTTTAAAAAAAAAAAAGCAGAATGAACTAATAGAATATGAATATATAATTTCCTATTCAGATATATGTAGGATGCCAGTTTTGTGGTAATGACAAAGTCATGGCCTCAGCATCTGAACTCCATGCATGAGTGACCTTGGAAAAAATTACACAGTTCCAAAATGCAGAGAGTAGTTTAAGATTACAGAGATTTACTGCTGAGATTGCTTAGCCATAGACATATGTTTTTCATTGCAATGTTGAGTAAAAACTGCTTCTTTACTCTGTTACGAAAATCCCAATCTGGTAAAATAATTACAGAAATTATGTCCAGTGGTAGTATTAGTCCATGATGCAAACTAATGCTGTGTCTTATCACGTTTTAATTTAGTGTTTGTATTTTATTTTATTTTATTTTATAATTATTACTGCATTTTAGCTAATAACTTTTCTTTAATTATACTAACATACTATTTAGATACTTTGCATACAGTTTGATTTCTTTTTTAAGTCTTGTATAAATTTATGTGCACTATGTTGTCTTTTATTGGCATAAAAACCAAGGCTTCAATCCTCCTAGCTTCTCCACAAAGGCAGATTTTCCTGTTTATGCAGGCAAAGTATTCAAATAAACAGTATTCTGCATATCCATGGGCAAATGCCAAACAAAGTGGAACAGCTTTCAGAATCCARGCCTTGCTCTTTGGCATAATTTATAAGCTTCTGTTAGCTGTATTTGAAGTCACAGTTATGCTGAACTTCTGCAGAAAAGATGGATAGTTCTAATCTTCACTTGTTTATGAAGAATTGTTAGAAGGCACATGAGTTTCAGACATTGCCAGGTTTTTCAGACTTTTTTTATCCACTCTGGGAGACGGAGAGAAAAAGAAATGGCAAGAACAATTTCATATTACTGTCAAAGGACTTGGAAAAAAGTTGGAAAGTAACTAGCAGCCACCAATCTCTAAGCAATGGGTTTGATTACATTTCTATCTCAGTAATAGGTAAACAAATAAATATCCAACAACAGATTTATTTTTGTAGCCTGTTGTACATTAGAAATATTATATGAAATTATATTTTGCCTTTTTACCATCACTGACATAGGAAACAAAGGAAGATAAGAGTCACAGAAATGTTGTCTGGCAGGGACCTCTGGGGTTATCTAGTCCAGCTTCCCACCTGAAGCGGGACTGTTGTCAGTTATAGCCAGCATTATCGGCTTTATCTTGCTGAGTCTTGAAAACCTCCAGGGATTCTGCTACCTTTCTGGGAAACCTGCTCCAGCGCGGCACTGCCCTCTTAGTGAAGAAACAAGAATCCTATCTGCTACTTGTCACATGTAGGCAATTTGTTTGGCTGCTGAAATAGCTTAGTAAATTTTGACTTCCAGCTACAGARCACATGTTCATGAGTTTTGAGGATATATAAAGCCACTCTTTTTCTCCTCTTATCACTGTTGAGATTGAGTAAGTATTGGCTAAGTATGTCGAATGTCAGTGCCATTTTAACGGTTATTTTCATTATTTGAGATCAGTATGCTGGTGTGAAGGACAGCAAAGTGGCAAGGTGCAAAACATTGCTTAATGCCATGGTCCAGCTCCACAGAAAGTTCCCTTGCCTTCTACCCTGCAGCAAATAATCAGCACAATGTCTGAGTCTTAGATCTGTCAGAAATTAAGGCCTTCCTTCAGCCGTGCACTTGGACTAAGTATGTGAGTAATCCCACAGGAGTGGGACAGCGCCTATCATTCAAGTTAGGCACATGCATAAATTCCTTACTGAGTTGAGGCCAAAGAGGTAAAACTAAGGAACTCTGTGAAGCATTTGCAGACAGAAGTCAGTGTGTCTTTTTGCTGCTTTGTAGAAGCGATGATAGGAATTTTTCCTCTCCATTGGAGCATAACTGAAGAGAAATCATAGATGAGTTWAAATAGAAACTTGGAGTTGCTGGCACATTGCAGAATGAAAGAAGTATGAAGAAACTAGTGATAGTCCTTCTTCCCTGGCAGAAAAGGAGGAAGGGTAGACTTTTGCATGTCACTGCTTTGTTACTTACACAGAACAGATTTCATAATTAGACAGTTCTTTCTAAAATGTATTGTAGAATTTTCGTTATTCATTCCTCCAGACAAGTCTCATTCTCTCCCTGGAACAAAAGATGAGATACATATTCTAACTAGTTACTTTACATCTCAAAAAAGCATTCCTCTAGAAATTAGATAATCACTTAAAGTTTTGTTAACTTACAGGCTCTCAAATTGATTATGCTGCTATGAATGCTGGCARCCTATTTGAATTACAAAACTTTTAAGGATGGTTAAAGGGTGTTGATTTTTTCTATTGCACTGCTGCATTTTGGTCAAATATTAAGTCTGCATTATTACTATGTGTTTCATCTCTAGCTGGACCAAAAAGCTGCTGCCAATCTGATGCTGTTCTCTAAGCAGTAATAATACATCTCCTTTTTGCATGCAGTTGACATTTTATGAGGTTAATTTTCTTAGGGCTAAAATAATAATGCATCATTTTGTTCAAAGTGTTGTCTTTTTTATGATCAAAGTGAGTTTGTCTCTGAACTGTCTGTAAGCCCTCAAAGCTGAGATAGACTGGGTCAGATGTCAGTCGCTGCTTACAACTGTATTAAATAAGTCCATTTTTCTATTATTTCAGTCAACTATACCCCAATAAATAGGATTCTGTATTAGAATTTTCAAAAAGGAGGAGGAGGGAGGAAATGAGGCAGAAAGGTGAAGTTTGTTTGTCATCATTTGAGCACGTAAGTAAGGGACGTGTTTTCTGCTGTTCTGACCATCCACTGGACTCTGCTGGGGTCTCAGCGGTGTCAGTCAGAGTGGTGAGTGCCTGGCACTTTTGAAAAAGTATGTAATGAAATTAGGCAGAGCTGCAGGGTGTTCAGCACTTCTGAAAATGAGGTCACTTAATGAGGTGTCTGTGCTCATGGGAACTTAACTGTAGGGCACACATTTTTTCAAGTCACCTTAGCCATGATACTCACTTGCATTCATACCTCGTCTGCTGGCTTTTATATAGCAATCATTTGAAGCAAAAAGAGGATAGAGCTCTGGAAAAGAACATATTTTTTGATAGTGTCTCACCTGCTTTCCTCCTGAATTTCTTAGTCTTTTTGAGATATTGTCTTTTCCTAGTTTTTCAGTTATTTGGCCTTTCATTGTTTTTTACCTTCTCCGCTCTTGCCCTGCTGCCTATCTTTTCTGAGTATTCTTGGCAGTTGTGTGCCTGCCTGTCTCTTCTTTGCTGTTTCTTTCTCGTTGAATTGCTGGGCTTCACTTCCCCTGGTGCCAGTGATGGTTCTCAAACCTTTCTTTCTGTTTCTGATCTGTCTTCTCTCCCTTGGTCCAAGTGTTTAGCATCTCTCTCCAGTATTTCCACTGGATTGTCTTTCTGTCAATTTAAAGTTAATATGGCCTAATCTGAATTCTTTATCTTTCCCATGAAACCATTTCCCATTCATGTTTTCTGTGATTAGCACCATTCACAAGCTCAGTCATGCTTTTTACTTGGGGCCATTTTCTCATCCTGCACATCTAAAGCAGCATGTAAATTATTGCTGTTATTTATTTGTATAGTAATAATCTTATTACATTCTCCTCTGATGTATTTCTAAATCATATCTCTTTCTCTATTCAGATTTTTGTGCAGATTAATTGCCCATGCCTCTCTGAAAATGACAGCAACCTTTTCCAGTCTATTCAAAACACAATTGTTAAGATGATTTGTCTTTCTTGTCATTCTTTGTGAATCCCTCCACTGATTCATCCCACTGCATCCTATCAACATCCAGTCTTTTGTGTGTTTGCTTTCAAGTCTTTCATATATCTGCCCTTTCCCATTAGTCATTCCCTCCTTTGTTTTGTGAAATTCTGATTCCTTTTCCCACCCTTGCTTCTCTAGTGATATCAGCCTCAGTCATCCTTTTGGCCATTTCCAGGAGTTCTTTACTTTCCTCATTTCTTATACAAACGTCACAAGATAGGTTTCATATGTGCTCTTCAGACCAACTTCTTTTACACCACAGCCATCAAGTTTACCTTAGAAACAGCTTCATTAACTTATCTTGCTATGTCAGTTAATAAATAATTAACAGTTTTGATCATTGAAAATATGATTTTTGTGAAGAATGATTTTTTCCTAATAATTGAAATGAACGTATTGGGGAAATAGATCTTTTGCTTTAAATGGTGAGGAAGCAATCATATTCTTGCAATATTTTGCTTCCTTAGAGTTCCTTTTCCCCACTGGAAATGTATGGGGGAAGAAAAAAGTTGCTGTTTTCCTCTTGAATATGTTTAGTATTAAGCATGAGTTACTTCCTGAATCAGCAGTCGTGGTGATTTCGAACATTCAAAAATGGACACTTTAAAAGCATAATGTTGGGCTCCAGAATAATCAGAACTTTCAGACATGGTCTCTGATTTTTGAACTAGAGTTTTCATGCATGACTAGATGGAACAACTAATCCTGGACACTATTTCCAGACATGTGAAGGACAAGAAGATGATTGGGTGTAGTCAGCATGGATTTATGAAGGGGAAATCGTGCTTTACCAACCTGATAGCTTTCTATGATGAGATGACTGGCTTGGTGGATGAGAGGAGAGTAGTGGATGTTTTTTACCTTGACTTTAGTAAGGCTTTTGACATTGTCTCCCATAAAATCCTCATAGACAAGCTGATGAAGTGTAGGCTAAATAGGCGGTCAATGAGGTGAATTGAAAACTAGCTGACTAGTTGACTCAGAGTGTCAATGATCAGCAGCATGAAGTCCAGCTGGAGGGCAGTCCTTAGTGGTGTCCCCAGGGGCCAGTACTGGGTTCAGTACTGTTTAACAGCTTCATTAATGGACTGGATGATGAGACAGAATGCACCTTCAACAAGTTCACAGATGATACAAAGCTGGGAGGAGGAGTGGCTGAAACCCCGGATGGCTACGCTACTATTTAGAGGAAGCTTGACAAGCTGGAGAAGTCAGCAGAGAGGAACCTCATGAAGTGCAGAGTCCTGCACCTGGGGAGGAATAACCCCTTGCACAAGTACAGGCTGGGAGCCAACCAGCTGGAGAGCAGCTTTGCAGAGAAGGCCATAGGGGTCCTGGTGGACAACAAGTTGGACATGGGCCAGCAGTGCACCCTCATGGCAAAGAAGGCCAACAGCCTCCTTTAGGAAGAAGCATTGCATTAGGAAGACCGTTGCCAGCAGGTTGAGGGAGGCAATCCGCCCCTCTGCTCAGTGTTGGTGAGGCCACATCTGGAGTGCTGGGTCCAGGTCTGGGCTCCCCAGTACAGGAAAGTACGGAAAACTGTTAGAGATGCAGAAGACATTTAATCAGAAATGAGTAAAGTGAAGACTTTGAATCTTACTCAGTCACACTATGCAAAGGGGTAAGAAATACTACTGGTTATCATGAATCTTGTGCAAAAGCAGTGGGAAGTCTGGCAGTGCTGAATGAGGCAGGTTATCTTAGTAAAAATTCAGAGCTGGATCACATTTTTGTGCATTAAAACTGATATGGAATATAAGAAATCATGAACTGTCTTGCTATGTCCCTCCTAGGGACTGGGGATGGAGATGGGGTTGGTAAAAGGAGAGGATATGGGTTTTTTTCACTTAGAAATTAGCAGAGAACATGATCCCCAAAACTTTCATATTCCCTGAGTAACAAACTTGTAGGTGAGCCCAGGACTTCCATGCTCTTCAAGTTTCATTGCAGCTGTTTCTAGCCCCATTTAAAGAGAAGGTGTGCAAGGTAACCAAAGGTGCTGAAGAGTAACACCTACCATTTCTGTTCGCTTTCTGCAGCAGGAACTCTTGCGTTTATCAAACCTACAGGCATTTATTTCTCCTGCTTCTCTTCCCCCCCATAATCTACCACCTAATAATTCTGAGCTCCAGAAGCACTGTGAAGAGCTCTGTCCTAGAAATTTGGGCTTTTAAAAAAACCATGGACGAAACACGATCTTTCCGAATGCCAGAAGATCAGCCTACAGAAGGCCTTTCTCAAGGGAGGCAATCCAAACCTTTGGGATTTTTCCTGGAGTTGTGGAGAGACAGTCTGTCTGCACTGGAATTGATTACTGTCGTTGTCTGTCAGCTTCCTCTCCTGACTTTTGAGTGGAAAGGAAGGAAAGGATCTCATTAAATACATGAAGGGAAGAGGCTGGGGGCCAGAGTTCAGCAGCTGCACCTAGCCTCAGATCTCTCTTCTGGAGCCCTAAGAAGATATGCAAAATTGATCCAGGGCTATTTGAATATGGTATAATTACTCTAAAAGCAATGTTTGCTTGCTCATAAATAATTACCGGCACAACTTAAAAAAAATTATAAGATTCCAGTGAACTCTTTCAGTTTTAGTGAGCTTTTTCTTGGCCTATCAGAAAAACATGGGTGTTACATTTAAAAATCCTGCTTGAGTTGTTACGTCATAGTGTATGCAAAATCAAATTTTTACCCTGAGATACTCCTAGGAAATTCTTCTATGTACTTTTTCCCAGTATAGAAACATAGCTAGTAACAAGTACTAAAAGAGATAACACTTCTAAAACAGTTAATCGATTTAGCTTGTTTACAGTTCAGCAACTGGTTTTCATATAAGTGACTTATGTTCACTCCAAAATACCTCTGTTTATCATCCTTTTCTTTGCATTTACATTTTTCTCTGCAGCCCCTGGCTAAAATAAGCATCTGAATAAAAGTTTGTGTATGTTGCAATCCTCTAATTATCTTTACGTTTTTATGTTTGACAGTATATCAGTTACAACAAGAGGCACCGCGTCCCAAGAGAATCATTTGTCCTCAGGAGGTCAGTTCTTCTTTTACTGTACCTTGTTAAATCTGATGAATTGTCAGCAGCGTATTATTCCTGAAGATCTTTTGTGCCATCCGAGGGTAGTATGCTCTTTAATTTTTCTGCTCCATCATTTTATATAATCATTTTTCCTGGGCTTGATTAATTAAAGCAGATTAATATTTGCTAATTAGGCTTGGAGGCTGAAATATGCAAAATTTTACCACTAGAAGCCCCTTCATTAGACAAATATTCATTAATCATTGCTTGCTGTGCTCTTCTATATGCTAACTAACAATTTGTGTTTCTTTGTGGAAATGGAGCAGCATAAAGTGTATTCCCTTCCCATATCTGCATATTAAAGTATGTAGGATATGTTTCAACATGATTCATGCAGTTCCAGTTTGTAGAAAGCACTTTGCTAAAAATTTTATTCAAGATAAAATAGCGAGTTGGTAGCAGTAGAACTTAGTTCTGTCATGGAAACTTTAAAGATTGGAGAATATTAAGAAATATATAAGACTGAAAATTTTGCTGAGTCATCTTGTTGCCCTGTTTTTTCCTCTTTTTCTGTGTTCTTCCATCTCCAGGTGAGTATGTCAGTTCCTTAAACTGCATTGCATCATTGTAGCTGAAAAAATATGTAGACTTCTCTGCTCAGTCAATAAAATTGTGATATGTTTATGAAGTTTTATGACAGTTTTATCTTCTCTGATGTCAGGGACAAATTCTCTGCAAACCCACACGTGCATATTAGTCATAGAAATACTAAATACAGGGAGCGGTTACACAAGGTATAAAAAGATTCCATATGTGAAAACGGACATAAACGGCTGTACATCAATATGATATATAGCTCTGTTCTCAAATATGATCCTGAGCTTTGAGCAGCGTGCCACCCTGCGTACCCATTTAAATAGACCCCCTAGCACAGCTTCTGTCAAATATTAACAGATACCGTCGCAGAACGCTTCTGTGTGGGGTAGGAGGCATTGTACCAGCGCAGGGGAGATGAAGGAAGTTGCCCATGAGCATGAAGAAGATCCATTGCAAAGCCAGGAATTAAATCCAGATTTCTTGAGTTCACCTCATGCACTAACTAAAGGACTGTTGCATTTTTTTCTCAAATGCCATCGGCCAGCTGTTTCAGAGCCAAGGGAGCAGCATCTGGGCCTCAGATTGGAAGTCTCTGAGCTCTGTCCGCTTACCTGCTAGAGTGGGTAAGCCCTCATGTCATGCTTTCTCCCTGTCAAAAATGAAGCTCAAGAAAAAGGACTGTGCTGTAGCCCGGTGGGCTTTTGGTGTATGTATGCTGAAAGATTTTAACAAGACTTTCCTCTCTGTGGCCATAGTATTTTCAAAAGGAGGGAGCATTAAGATTTTTACTGAATGAATATCATATAACAAGTATTAAACTATTGGTGGTATAGCTGACAATAACTGAGGTAGACAATTTATCCACTTCCAATGTGGCCTTAGAAGAATTCCTCATTTTCTGTCTTGAAACATTGAACAAGCAAGTTTATCCATTATTTCCTTTATCTTTTCTTACTGGGAACTGCTCTAAGAAAGAACTTATCTTCAGAAAATATGATTAATCTGCATTGTATGCTTAGGATCCCTTACCAACCATTTAGTTATATTTGAACTTCTTCATGGAGACAAGAGATTGGGCCCGAATAAGTTTAATCCAAAATTTATTACACTAAGCCAGATTAAAGCATTTTTAGCTTGCCTATATGACAACAAATTTTGATCAAGGTAAAATGTGATTTTAAAGCAGAATAGCAATTTGTATTGTTGTTCTAGAAACAAGAGCATCTACCTAAATAAATGGAGTAAATGATCATTTGTGAACTCTTTACCAGCATACTATATTGAACTTGTTTCCTTAGATACAGCATGTTATATACAGCCGAAGTTATCCTTTCTTCCCTTTTCCTGATGTTAAAAGACCATAGACATTTAGTTCCTATTCAGGTCACTTCTAAAGATGTACAGAAAGAAGCTAAGATCATACTATATTAACCAAATGAATGATTAATTGACAAACCAGTGCATAACAAAATAAGTAAAAAATACCTGATTCATATCGTTTGTTTTTGATTCTGACTAATGAGCCATTTTTAGTGACTGACTTTCTGGACTAGAGAGAGTCCTATTTTGATTTGGTTTGKTTTTTTTTATTCATTAAAATATTTGAAAACAAAGAGACTTTACTCAAGGGTAGGGAATATATAAACCAGTGTGAATGCTTAAAAATGTGAGCTTTGACTTTTTATTACTTGGATTATGAATTGTTGTGTAGATCAGCTCTATGTGTCCACAACCTGATTTCTAAAAACAGATTCTCTGGTTTTGGAGGCAAAAAATCTTACTCCAACACTGATGATGTACTTAATTTTTATATATTTATTTTTACATATAATGTTTTAGGGTTTTTCCTCTGATGTCTATATTGTTCACTAGGTTCACAGTATTGCTTTTATATAAAGTAGAACTATATAATGGTTTTAAAGAGCATCACAGATTATTTAAAAGAGGAAATTCAGCAGTTTGTTCCTATGGCACCTATTAGCTTTTCCTTAACACACAAATTGTAGGATGGATTTTTTTGGTTTGTTTACTTTTAGTTCAACTTTAATCTGTTCCGATGACCGTATAGACTTTCTTCCTTAAGAAGTGGCATCTTATTAGTCCTAGATTTTTGTCAGTTTCATTGAAAAATCTCAAAATGCCTTTTCTTGTAATCTGTGTGGAAATGTTAATCAGCAGTATGATASTTACTTAGTATGCAACATAATGTTCATCCAACATCTGGAGAGCAGGTGTCAGCAAGATATGAGTGATGCTGGAAAAATTTATATCTCCATGTGAATATTATAAGAACTGGACTTTGTTGAGGGTGTTCTCTTGTGTGATTTAGGATTCAAAGTACTTCTGGCAGATGTGATAAAAAAATGGAAATAATTTTAAATCCTTCGTGTTTATGGGAAGACATTTTTCATTCGTAATAGCTGAATTCTGCCCTGTTCACAAGGAAATTCAAGCATCTGCTGAAAAACAAAATCTGTAACACTAACAGATAAACCTGTGAAGTGTTGTTTTTTCCTTTCACCAGTTGGCATTTTTATCATTCCTCTTCTCCATTGCTGTCTTCCACATTTTCTTCATGCCTTTGCTCCTCTGTATTCAGTAGTCACAAAGGTTTTAGACTCAGATCTCAGCAGTTCTGCCATCTCATTTGTGTGGATTTCTTCATTAGCTATACTGTGAAGACAGAAATCACCTGTCCTGATACACAAACAACCAGACTAGAAGGGGGACTGGGACTCTAAATAAAACATGAACATTTATAGCTTTGTGTCTTCGAGCTTTGCTATCATGATTTTCTTTTTCTCCTCTGCCTGCATAAATATCTTGCCTGCAAAAGCAGGTCATTCCTTCAATGGGAATCATATTGAATGAACTGTTGGGCTTCAGGTATCTAACGGCTTTTAATTAATCACTACTGGCAGCATGAGTAGTGTGAATATCCTACCTTCCCAATAACATTGGATTTCTGCCAATACCCTAATTTGTAACTGTATTCCTTCCAGCGATGTTTTAATGGTTTATTTTTAAAATAAAAAAATTTCATTTAGAAGCACCATCCGGGTGGAGGAATAGTTTCTAAATATTGTGCTTGTAGATGCAACTGCAATGGTATGCAGCAAAGATTCGGACTAATTTTGTGAGAAAGTCATACTAAAAAGCATCTTTTAGGATTTGTTCTACAGAAATGATGATCAAAAATGACACATTCACAGAAAAAAATTCAAGCGAAGCATTCAACCTTCTGTTTTTATTCTAAAGTAACATATTAAACAGTTTTCAGTTTTAAAAGATATTTTAGTAGGCTATTCTAAGTTAAAATATCTTTTAAAGAATTTGAGCCTTTAACGAAGTAATAGAATTAAGAAAGGAACGGTGACATTTTTGGGGAACATTTTCAGCAACTACTGGTAAACAACAGGCTTGTTATAAATTTCCTTCAAAGAGTGAGTCTTACCCATGACTCTTGTGTTAATTGTCTAGAGTCATTCAGATATTCCTACCTGTGAATGTTATTCCTGTTCTGTTCCGTGAAAGTCTAATAGCTGACAGCAATTTTTGAGGCTGGTGAGTTTGTCTGCATTAGACCTTTCATATTCCTAACAGTGTTTCGGCCAAACCAGTGTCAGCAGCAGTGAGAAACTTGTCTAAATTTCCCTAGTGAGGACAAAGCCTTGGAGCTTTAACTTATATTATTATGTAGAAAAATGTCAGTTAATTGCCTTCTTCATTTTTCTGAATACCAAATAGGTTGTGTCAGAAGCAGCAGAAAGAGTCTATCTGCCCTTAAAGCAGCAAAATTGTGGTTCCTTGATTAAAAGCAAATATGATTACAATAGGGAGGCTCCCCCACACACACTCAAATCCCTTTTTCTTTGCTTAAGTGATTCTAGGAGACTAAAATAATGGCATGTTTAGACTGTCCTAAACTGCAAATTGTTCTTTACTCAGTTATCCTCAAAGATTCTTTTGCAATATGGGATCCAAGCTAGGAACAGTAGAACATAGTAGAGTATCATTTAAACAATAACAATATTGAAAAGTGCTTTAAAATTCCAGATTACTTTTGTCAGTCCTACTTTCAGATACATGAATATTTTATCTTTGTACCTAAGAAAAGGCTTTTAGTAGGGCAGTTCCAGAATTAGATAAGCTTGAGCAAGGGTGCTAAAATGAAGCCTTAGTAAGATGTTTGCAGACTATGTCAGAGTGGATGATAAGCATTTAATCATTGCAGGAAGTCTTCCATGAATTCCCTTAATTCTGCTAACTTAATGACCTCTATAAGCTGAATACATTTTCCTTCCATCTGCCCTCACCTGTCTATGAACAATGTGTATTCTGTGGTAAAGTTCTAGAGAGCTGTAATAGGCATTGAAATTGGCCATAAAATTGGTGGTAAATAATGAGAATAAATGGGAATTTTCACAGCATTTGTTCAAATCTCTAAACTGCAAAAAGTCAGACACTACCATGAAGAGTGTCTCTTACTGTCAGTCCTGAGAGCTTATCTAAGATTATTCAGAATATTGAATTATCTTTTCCTTTGAAAGAAACCCCAAAACACACACACTGACACACCAAGAGACCCCATTAGCCAGCAATTAAATGAAAATGAGCAGAATTGTCCTGAAACCTATTTTCATTAATGAAAGTGTTTGTACATATAAGACTTAATGGAGCCTATATCTTAAAATTATTACAATATTGCTGCTGATTTAACTGTGTTTTTATAATCCTGTGTTTATGGTAGAAACAACAAGAAACATGGAGGATGCAGAAGTCATCTGTGGGTTGCAAGTGGAGCTGGAGAACAATTTTGAATAGACATTGACAAACGAAGGAAAGTTCTTCAGCTGAAATCTGTGCTGAAAATAGAAAGCCTGGCTGCACCGGAGGGGTCGTAAAATAGTTGAAGGCCAAGAAGGGTCTTTGTTTAATAATTGGGTAGTGGGCCCACAGACTGCTGAAATGTGTTGTAACCATCTTTTCCTAAAATGACCAAACGTAGGTTTTCATTTTAGGTTTAAAATGTGGGTTTAGACCTAATGCAGTTCTATGTCTTCAGAGTAAACTTCATCCCACAGAATGCTTGTCGATGAAAAAAGCAGGGCTAGAATACTGRTTGCCTAAAATTCAGTTGTATCCATCACATAGAAAAAGCTGATGAATTTTTTTCTAAAGCGCTTTAAGAACTCATAGGAAATCTCTCCTAAAGTCCATTAAGTCCCACACAGAAAAAATAGCAGGGTACTGGAGCACTCAGATGTACATGTCATCCTCATTTTAATGGTCTGTTGAGTACTGAATAGAACAGAAAGTTTTCTAAGTATTCTGCATACATGAGAGTTAAGGAAATAGTTACAGCTAAACAAAAGTAGAGTAGGTTTGTCTATTCCACTTGAATTTCATCAAGTTCGATTTGCTAATGTTTTAGGTTGCAATTTGCAAATTAGACTGGTGTTCCCCTTCTCAGTCAAATACCTTATGAACAAGTTGGTCTGTTTATTGATTGCTGATGAATGAAACAGTTAAAGCTGCTTTTCAGAAGACAAGATGGCAACTTTGACTAATGAGCAGTAATTATATCTAGCTTACTTTATGGGCTGATAATCTTGTTAATTATCCCTCTGGTTTTGGTTGAAAGCTTCCTTGGGAAGCTTCATCCTCCTCTCCACTTTTCCTTGAAAGTGTGTGCTCTGTGTGTGTGATTTTGCTGTTCTCCTGACTTTTAACTTTCTCTTATCTTTTTTATATTAAATATCAGTCTTTTAGTCTAGTTCTTTTTATTTTGGTGTGATGTCAAATTTAAGTAGTTTTCAAACCAGAATATATGGAAGCCTGTTTTGCACCTCGTTTTAGATAAAGTAAGCCTATGTGTAGGTGAAAATTCTGTGTACTTTTATAGATTTACATGTCTGTGCCAATTTAGGCCAGTATTCCTTGTGGCTGGTTAAAATAATTTATCAAAGGAAGTCTCACTTTGTCTGCTTACTGGCTGATATTTTGTAAAGTGTTTGAGGTCTTTTGTTAGGATTCAAAATGAGAACACGCTATGGGGAGTGGTTGATCAATCCATTTTTCTTAATGTGAATAACTATAGAAATTTATATGCACATCTGTCTGTTTGCATCTATGTATCTTACTTCCTATCTTGCTATATGTTATACATATATACCTACATATACAATGGTCAAATCAGCCAGTATACACTTCTTTTTGGAACACAGAAAAGAAGTAGACATGAACATAGTGGAATTTGTGTTGTTTTCACACAAGGACTCCTGAATTTCCAGGGTTCAAAATGAAACTTTAGAAGTTTTGCAAAGTAAATTTCTATTTATCCTCTTTATTTCCAAAAAAATTTTCATATCTCTTTGAAAAAGCAGCATGACAAGCCAATATGTACTGACTCAGTTCAACCGCCCTGTACACATAAGGAAGCATCTGCATGTGTGTGTGATAGAGACGTTTTCATATGAATAATGTA
This sequence comes from Apteryx rowi, assembly GCF_003343035.1. NCBI lineage: Eukaryota > Metazoa > Chordata > Aves > Apterygiformes > Apterygidae > Apteryx > Apteryx rowi. The sequence continues at coordinate 428,524 of NW_020450784.1, forward strand.
TCTGCTAAATAGGTATCAGAATGTTCAGCTTTGTTGAAATGAAAGCATCTGTAAGGTACCAGATTGTTCATCATTTGGGAAACATTCTCCTACTTAGTATTTTGCAGAGTCCCTAATAGGATCTCCACCTGTGATTCTGGAAAAGTAGCTAGCACTAAGCTCCTTTATTCCTGTTCAGACTTTGCAGATAGCCTGACTTAACAGAAACGTCTGCTGTTCCCAAGTGCAGAGCAGAAGTATTCACAAAATCAATGACAGATTAACTGAATGAATCTTATTCTTCCTCCTCAGATTTTTGTTTTCATCCTCCTACTATCCCCGTGGACAGATGTTCTCCTAATAAACTGGCAATATACACATCCACCCTGTGATGCTAAGCAGGGGCTTGTCTAAGGCCCCTCTCCTCCTAATATTCTGCCTACCTCTGTCCACTCTCAGTTTGGATCTTCTGTTTCCTGATTTTCTTTCCACAAACAAGCCTGAGGTCCTGTCCACGTCTCCTGTCCATACTCAAGTTTCTAACTGGGTTCCAGCACACTGGTTCTAAACGTGCATTTGGTACTTCACAAGCATATTCTGTAGGCACCTTGCTGAAGGGCTATGTTTTTACATCACGTAGTAACACTGACCTGGTTAGTCAGCACAGCTTTTGGTGATGCATTGGGGTAGATGGCATAGCACCAACACAACTGTGCAGATGTATGGCATGTGTTGTATGAAGGTTATAATGCCCCTTACTGGTTACAGAATTGCAAGCAGTGTTTGTAGCATTGGTATGACTTAGTACAGTTATCTGTTGCTGTTAGGGACCTTTTTCCTCCCATTTAAATGACTCAGCACATCGTTCTTGGAAAAAGGGAGCGCAGATTAAATAGTATATTTAAATTTTTCATCCTGCATTCAAGGTAACATTGATCTTCCTTCTTACATTTAATGATGCCCTTACTGTGTGAATGGAAACTGCATAGCAAAATAGATGACTCCTGCTTTTGCTGTTGAAGTTGTTTGAACTTGACCCTGTCTCTCCTGACTACTTAGCAGCAGCCTCCTTGATTAAGCTACATTTCAATTTATTTTAGCTCATGTTCAGGAACACATTATTGTCTTTATTAGGTTTCAAAATGTTTGTTTTTTCTTTTCTTGTTCATTCTTGTTTTTCCCTGTTAGAGCTGAATGTACATAGAAATGTATTCTGATTTAATAACAATAGCAGATGTCACTGTCTGGGGAGATTTTTATTACCTTCTGGAGTTTAGAATATTTTATTTGGTATATTGATTATTGTATGCTGGACAGAAGGAGTTTGCTCAAGGTCATGGATAGGAAACAAGTCCAAGTTAAAAATGCTCTCGTAAAGGATGCCTTACAGCAGCTCTTTTGAAAGTTTGATATAAACAAACAAACAAACAAACAAACCCCATACTTGTTAAAGACTTTGTCCTTAAAAATGATAGAAATAACCTTGATAGAGTGGAAATCACCCTGCAGTAAATGTCACAGAAACAATCAGGGCTGCTGGGCTTTCCTGGGATTCTTTAAAATGTATTATTCTTCTGAGAAAGGATCTTTATGCATCGTACATTCTCTGTAGATTACAGCTAGCCACCAGAACAGAAGAGCTGTGCAGCTTTGAACACTAGCTAATAAAAACACTCCYTTGTATTTTTCAGTTTTGTCTTTTCTTTTATGTTCTCCCTAGTAGTGAGGAACTCCAGTCCTACGTTCTCCTCCCCAGCACTTGTAAATTTTATAGTAAAATATTTGCTTGAGGATATCAAACACAGTTTGGCACTTTACTATGGTGGTAGATTTATAGTGTTTTATGTTACTAAGCAGAGACAAATTTATCACCTGAAGGTTTGGCCTTCTCTGCTAGAGCAGTCCAGTCAGCCCACTACCTGCTCCCTGCTGCTTTCTGTCCGGAGAGCCTCATGCAGGTGGGCATCGACCTGATGTGCATGTTTTATATGTGATTTATACAACCTGTTCGGACAGTGTGCTCCCTGCTGATCCCTACCTCCTGAGAGCTCCCCAGACAGAGATGAGGCTGGATCATGGTATCCAAGGGCTGGAAGAGACTTCAAGAGGTCATAGTCCCTGCATCAAGAAGAGATGTTTATATATTCTCTTCTTAAAGGCTTCCAAAGCTGAAGATTTCATGACCTCCTGTGCTTAATTGTTTAATATTTAATTATTTTTAACTCCTATAGTTTAAGCTGTATTTTCTTTTCTGCAGTTTAAGCCTATCACTTTTGTCTTGCCTACCAAGCACAAAAATTTCTTTATTTCCCCTTGAAGTCTGCCTTTTTCACAGCTGTCTGCTACAGCCCCTCCCAGTGCTCTGTTCTTTAGGCTAACCTCTTTTCTTGTATTTCATGTTTTGTAGATCTCTGCTGACTCTTATTATTTGTTCCAGTGTTTCCTGAGATGTGGTGCCCAAAACGACACTCAGTATGCCAGCTAAAGGCACTATGAGAGGGGAGGATCACTCTGAAGTTTCTTGCTGGCTGTACTCTTAGTTTTTATGTCCCCATATGGCATTTTGGTTTCAACATTTTCTTTAACAGACAGCATCAGTGATTCAGATTCAGTTTATGACCCTTAATAATCCCTGGATCATTTTCTAGGAAACCTGTTTAGTCATACCCCTTCCGTTTTATTGGACAATTTCGACATTTCACTCCCAGTTACTCTCTTGTGTTGGAGGCACCATGGTCCCTCACCACCAAGTTACTGAAAGTGTATCCAAGGGGTGGCCCTAATGTGGGCATCTGCATGGGTTTGTGACTAAATCACAAAGGGAGCTGCAGACTGCCAACACTATTCATGTGATAGTCTGTTTTCTGGACAGCCTCTGAGACATGGACAAAATGTGGGGAATACGTTCCGGCAGCTTACGCATTGCCAGTTTCTTTCTGAGAAAGGTGTTGGTTCCTCCCTCGTCATATAGCCAAAATACGTGTACATACTGGTCAGGTCACGTGGCCTGGATAGGCATGTCGTGAGAAGCCTGTGCCATCAGTAGGGTTGCATGCCATTGACTAAAAACCTTATGGGATAAGACCTTCATTATGCATGTACATACTGACTGTGTATAATTGGCCTATCCTTGGCTGGGGAGTATAGACGTTACATTGCTGCTACTCCTGCTAACAGTATTAGCTGACAGCCATTACCATGGGACCCTTTTGGCAAAAGCAGGAGTTGTTTCTCTTTGAAATTTTTGATGCCAGAGCACCTGATAAAGTAGTAGTAGAAAAAGTTGGTAAATATTTCCCTGCAAAAAGAGTAGCTGCTGAATTTTCTTCCAAGTTAAGTCATTGCTGTAAAATAATTTGTTGTATTTGGAGGGCTGGTTAGACTTGCTAATTGATCTATGTAGTTATTCCATTAAGAAAAATGTGGAGATGAAAACTTTATGTTATAGAAGTAGTGAAATACAGTATAGAGTTTCTTACTTTAGTAGTGGATTTTTCTTCTAATGAGGGCTTACGGTCTTCCTTAATACTTTTCTGTTGTTGATTCTGAGGCAAAAGTTTGCAGTTGGCTCACGACAATTCTGGCAAAAGCTGAAATGTTTTGAAGACAGGTTCTTCCTTTTTCTGCACAGTCTGTTTTAACTGGGCTTCTCTTGTAGGCTTCTCTTCCAGCTCTTCTGTTTCTCTTTATGATAAACTGAGCTGGGAGGTGTATTTATGGATAGTCAACTAGAATTACTGAAAAATAATCAGGATTGCTCCAAACAGAAAATATATCAGATTAAACTTCCTTTGGGAAAACACCTCATTGCCTGCACTGAGTGAACACACTGGTGTTATTAGCTCTTGAATCTTGTTTCTCTGCTCTCTCTGTGGATTGTGGAGAAGAACAGAGAGAGGCAGCAGCAGCTACCCACCTTACTGCTTCCTTTCCCCTTTTATATTCTCTGTATGGATGGATTAAAGCAGTGATTGAAACACATAGGTATAAGGTGTTAATATCATGCTAGTTCTTTTGAAATATGGACAGATTGCTCTCCCAGAGGGATTTCTAAATTTTCATTCCAGTGTTTCTGGCTTTCAGCTTTGGCCACTGGCTAAGGAAATATGTCTTATGCAATTAAGTTAAAGAGAAATAAAATTTTTTGAAATTAGAAATATCTTATTTCTGTGCTAGTACTTAGGCAGAAAGAATTCTTTAGGGCATCTCCATATCTTCAGTGTGGTGTGGCTTGGATGTTGATGCTTTCAATGAAAATCTATCACATTAGGGCGTACTCACCTCCCGCCTGCATGATTCCCAGTAGTTTTGTGACGAGTTATCTTGCAGAGTGATGTGGGATTTTAATACAATAATCTGTACATTAGCAGGAGTATGTCATTCCAGGGCTAAGCCATCCTGGTCAAAAGAGAAGCCACAAATCCCATGGCATTAAAATTCAGTAAACCTCAAAATTATGTACAAGTAGTGTATTGAATTATCTCAGATAGCTAGTGTACTTTTATGAAGAAGGTTTATTTCCTTCTCAGCACTGAGTTTAAACCCTGATGTAACTGACTGCACACCTTGAAGAATATACTGTAACATTGTAAAAAACTTACGAAACTAGACTAAATGTCCCAACTAAGTCTTTTTTGGGGATGGAGAGACGCAGTGTTGTTTAGAGTGGGGGTTAAGGTTAGAATACCCATATTCTCTTAAGCATGGACTTCCAAAGGCCTTTGGAGGAAGACAATATAGTCAAGCTGGGTTTCGTTTGTATTTGAGTGTGCTTCAAGATTAGATGTATTTGAATGTTGCTGACTTTATATGAGTGCTGGTTTAGTAGTGATTTAGGCTATTTCACCGTGTTTATTTCCTGATGAAGAGGACTTTAGTCTTAAAGAATCTTGGCATTCACCGATAGCTCATGATTCATACAACTGTGAATTTCAGTAATAACTTTCTTCTGGCTAGTTTCTGGCACAATGGCCAGAAATTCTTGCTCTGCAACAACATTTTTGGTTTGAGATTGGTGATAACACCTTCTTTTAAGCCAGAAAATTACCATTTCACATTTGTGTTGAAAGCTGCCACTTACTTATAGTGGAGACAGAAAACCCATTTATTGGTTTTCTATGCGGGAGCAGTGTAAGCAGGCTGCAGAACTCTTTAAGGCAAAATATATTTTCACTTAAGGCAAAATATATCTTCACTTAGTGGAGACCTATTATTTGCTTCATGTAATTTTCTTCAGTTTTGTATTTTGTCTTTGTCTATTAGCATTAGAGTCCTAAATGCTTCCATCCCTCTGATCTCTCCCCTGGCTAAACATTTAGGGAATTGGGCAGGAATAATGTGCAGGTGAGGAAAACAAACTGACCACCTAGGAAATATGATCATTTTTCCAGTGGGGAAATTGACACGGCTATATGGAAAGTGATAAAAGTGTTCTTTCTAGCCCATTATCTATGAAAATCAAGTAAGTGTATGTGTCCTCAGAATAAGGTAATTATTCTGGGCTCCCACCACATGGAAAACTGTCATTTTTCTCTCTGAGGATTGTCTATTCTTTCACGACTAAGAATGCTCTGAATCAGACCTGTGTGACTGTATGTATGTGTGCATGTGAGTACATTTTTAGCAGGAGAGGAAAAAGCTAATCCCAACTGAATTTCGGTCACCTTTGCCTTCTGGGATATATAGAACTTCCCTTGCAGTTTGTACAGAGTCTTCAGTCAGTACAAAATGGAACTACCAGCTTCTTTGATAGTTTTAAGCTTCTGCTCCATCAGTTGTGCAGACTTTTGGGTTATTTCCAAGTTCAATCCAACGTTCTGGTTTTGATCTAGAGACCCTGATGTTATTTTGATCTTTTATCGTGCTATAACTTTGTTTCCTTGCATTTGTTCTTAGCAGTGCAGTTCGTTGGGAGCTTAATGATTATTTCAGACTAAAGGTTGCAGTAAGCAGAGAAGAGAATTTTTAGAGGTTAGCACATCAGAAATTGCAATTTTTTTTTTCCTGGGTGGTCTTGCAGATCTGGAGCTTTACTTCAGGAAATACTAAAGGAGCTTTACTTCAGGAAATGCTAAAATATCTTTCCTGCCTAAAAACAGAGTGTTCTCATTATGTCCATTTAGGCACATGGGTGCTAAACGATGTTGGCGCAAAGGTTTCTGTTTTATGGAGGGGGAAAAAGATAGGATTCGATGAGCTTTGTGTGTCCTCTCGGAAGAGCAAATCTTCTAACTCACAAACAGGAGGAAAAATGCAAATCACAGCATTCAGGGCATTGCAGTCAGTTGCTATTTAATGATAAAATTTTACAGACAAACTCAGATTTTTGCATAAAAGATGTTGTGAGAGAGATTATAAATGTACTTCTGTTTGCTCAGGGAGGTACTTCCAGATTGATTGTATCCTTTTCTTTTACTATTTTTGTTATATTTGTGTGGGAACTTGTATAACAGACCATTCAGGGGGTGGGTGTCAGTACTGTTAACTCAGCCCCATATTTTTCTGAGGTAAATTGAAAATGTTAGTATTTATTCTGTCTGTACAATCAGAACAAATCTGTTTTTTACAGAAGAAGCAGATTCTGACTCCTAGGTGAAACTCATGCTTCATCTTTGGTGGTATAAAGGCTTTGTTTTGCTCTCTGTGGGAAAAGAAGTTTACCTATTTATTCCTTGTCACCAATTTCAATGTATGGAGTGGCCATTGTTTCCAAAAAGAAAAGATTGCATTTGGTGGTCTCATATACACCTAACTCAGCTCAGATACCCATTTTTTAAATTTGTTCCCAGCTAAGAGGTACAGTACAGTTGCAAAATAATAAAGTCATGTAATGCTAGTAAAGATGAACAATATAAACAACATCCTTTCTGAGGTTGTATGACTTTTTTTTTTTCTTGGAAGTATGTCACTGTTCAGGGATATGATGAGACACTGATATAATGACACTTTTAACAAAGAACTCTCTAAAATCTTTTCTAATTTCTGTATGATACTGATTACTTTCACATGAATCCTTAGCACCCCTTTTAACTCATAAATTCACAACAATCACATGAAAAGTGAGCTATGAGCGTTAAAAACAAAAATTGAATTCATACGATATCCTTTCTGAGTTGCAGTGTATGCACATAGAAACACAGCGCCTGCACTTGGCAGTTCCTCTGATTTTGCTCTCTCTTCATTTCTGCATTTGCTTTTTCCTTTTATTCCTTGCTCCTCTGAGCTCCAAAATGTTTGCATCAATGCCTTATTCCTAGGCAGGAGTTTCAAGGGTATGATACTACTAGTGCTGTGCTAGAAAAGAAGTGCAGTAAGGATGTGCTTGAACTCCCATAGGACTTCCATTGAAGATTCTCATTATCTTGTACAGACTTCAGTTCAGTTTGCACTATATTTTAGCCTTAGTGACCACGGGGTACAAAGTCAGTTGCTTCAGTTTAGTGCGTACTGTACAGATTATTGAATCAAAAAAGTGACTTTTATGTATATGCTATTCAGAAGTAAAAAACCTTTGTCATTTTGCAGTTTTTATATGTGAAATAATGAGATTTAATCAAAACAAGAACAAGGGTCCTTGTTCCAAGTCAAACGAGATGGTGAAAATTTTATGGTTTTATCCTGAAGGATCAGTCTTGAAATCACAGTTTTTCTATGTGTGTGTCACTATGTATTAAGCGGTAATTCCATTTTCATGGGCAGCTTCACTCAGGTATGCACACACATTTTTTTTCAGTAATTAGGTAATTTATATATATGTTGTATTAAATTCTCTCATGTTTACACATGTAAATGCTGGCTGAAGTTGCAGTTTTAAGGCCCATGAAGAAGACACTATTACATTTTCTTTACAAATGCCGTAGCCAAAGAGAGACTATAGGGAGAAACTTCTCTTTATAAAGACTCTTAAATGAATGCGTTTATATGAATGGGTCTTAAAATCTGAAAATTAATATATAATAATCAAATACGTTTCTGTGGATGGTAAGGTAATAGTAAACAAACCCCCATGTGAAACCTTGTAAAGAAGTGCCCCCTGCTGGCTTGATATTTCTTTTGCTGCAGGAAGCTGTGTGGTACCGCGCCTGGCTCAGGGAGGTCCCCGAGACGCATTTTGTCCTTCTTGTCCCTTTTTTATGTATAAACCATGTCCCGGAACTTTGTGGATTTCTTAGAATTATTATCTGCATTTAACATTTTTGCCAAATTCAGCAAGTTAAAACATACCACAGTAGTATACTCACTTCATAAAATCAATTGTTCAGTAATGAAGGTGCAGGCAGAAATGTGAGTCTTCTTGTTTCGAAAAGTCAGGATGCAGTTGTCCATGGATTGCACACGGGAGCTGGAACTGTTCAGGCAAAATAGGCAATTAAGCAATCCAGACAAAATGAAGGCAAAGGCCTTCATTTGATGAAATAAAGGGCTGCAAGGATGAGGAGCTTGCTTTTTGAGAACTTATTGAAGGATTGGAGTCTGAGAAATGAATCATAGTGTCAGACTACGCCAAGTTTATGTATAAGGACATTACATTCCTAAAACTTGGTTCAAAACTCTTTAAAATAGTTGGGAGTCCTTCCAACATCTTCAGTGTACTTTGGGTCAGGCCCACAAGTTCTTGAGATTTCCAGGAATTTAGGACTAGATTTAAATCCAGAAACGTTGTTTCTCTTAAGTCTCCCAAGAATATTTAATTTTATATCTTAAGTTACATGCCATATATAGGCAAAAAATGTTTTAAGAGGCTAAAGGGTGTATGACAGAAATAGTCTTATTTTATACTATAAATGTTAGATTAGCAAAAAACGCTGTAAACTATTCTTTATCCATTTGATCAGATTTTATAAAATTACTTGTAGTTCTACTTTTTTCACCATTCGTAAGTGCTATACTTCTCAGAAGTCCACCAGTAAACCCACCTGTTTCATTTTCATTTTTCTGTTTTTTTGTGTAGTCATGTTCCTGTCACGATTTTGAATCTGCAGAATTTGGTAGCTTAAATGGGTGCAGTAGTCTTCAATAATCAAGCATAATTTATTTGTATGTTGCTTATTTAAAATTAAGTATGTTTTTAACATTTTTTCCTTTCTTTCAAAATGTAGGTGGAGAACAGACCAAAGTACTATGGAAGAGAGTACGTATTTTTCTCTTTTAAATATTTGTTAGGTGTATCTGAAAATTGTTGTTGTAGAATTAAAAAAAAAGACGCAGTAGAGTTTTGACAAAATACTTGATTTACTTTGCACTTGGCCAGGGAGGTAGATATATTGAATGTCTAATATTTCGGCTATGTTACAATCATTACTGCTGCTTACAATCCATGGACTGTACCACTATTAAAGCCTGCATATTTGTGTTGTTTCTTTCAGGTCAGTTTGGAACAAATTTATTGTCTTGAGTATTTCTTACTTTTGCTTTGATTATCATTTTAACCTGCCTGTGAGGCCACAGTGGGTTAGGGAGGAGGGAAAAGGCTTCCCTCTGTTACTGCCTTTTTATATGTGTTCCTACACTGTTTCTACCATAATACCTAGTCCTGTTTCTGGATATATGCATGTCCACTGCTGCATGTCTAAATGCTTTACTCCCTGGTAAGGTTACAAGGTCTGAAACACCCAGAAAACTGGTGCATTTTTTGTTGTAAGGAAAATAACAGACCACTAGAGTACAATTGCTTTGTGCTCAGCTGTTTTCGTGTCTATAAATAACTTGAAAGGGTCTGGATTCTTCGTTGCCAAGGAGGTTTGAGCAGGTAAAGTTGAAGGCAAAAGGCACTGCAACAACCACCTGAATCTCATAGTTAAGCACTGTTTGCAGAGCTGGCATTTAGCCTTTACTTGAGTAATTTGCTGAGACCTTAATCCTTTTCACTAGCTAAATTACGTGGATTCCATGTTTTATTTTTTCTTCCATCCCAGATACATCAGCAGTGTTTAGTGATCCTTTTCTACTATCAAAAAGTTCAAGAGCCTGTAGCTTGCCCCTAATTACTGTAGTTTCATTTTTAAATATTATCTTTGACAATAGGGAATTCAGATCTAGCCAGCAGAGTACAACAGAACTGAAGACAGTACCGGGATAAGTAACCCATCAAGCTTTATAGAGCAGAACTTCAAAAACCATTGCCACAGTCTTTTATCCAGTAAACTGGCTGGTTACTGACATAATGTAGGGTAGTAGAATGGCAGGAACTGTAAGAGGTCACCTAGATGAGCCCACCAAGGCAAGATCACATTAGTTATTACCATTCAGAAAGAAGATTTCAGAACCACTGGGGACAGTCCTGTAAAAGCAGTTGGCTCAGTAGTGCTGGGAAAGAAAATTAGGAATTGCTAGGGAAAGAAGCAGAAAATACGTGATCATGTTACTGTATAAATCCATGATGGGGTTGCGTTTTTTAATAGTGCATGCAGTTCTGGTCTCTCTCTCTCCCCATTCCTCCACCCTGCATTTTAATAAAAGGGTAAAGAACAAATGGAAAGGTAAAGCAAAGTGCCACAAGGATGGATCAAAGGGATGGAGCACCTACTATCTGAGGAAAATAAACAGGCATTCCTCTGTGGATGTCCAATGGATATCTGCTCATAGTGGGAATTTCATTGCCACAGGATGCTGCGGAGGCCAAAAGCATGAAGATATTAAAGGGTTTACAAGTGGAGTTCTGAGATTCATGAAGGATAAGGCCATAATTGTTCAGCTGCAACTTCTCACAGAACCAGGGATGGATGGGCAGGGATATGAAATGGCAGAAACATTGACTGTTTCCTGTACTCTTTCTGTAAAGCTTTTTTGTTTACTGCTGTCAGGGGCAGGATTCGGAGTTCAGGGGATCTATGGCCTCATCATGGACAACTGTTTTTATGCCTTTACATAATTGCGTCTAGAACATCCATGAGAAAGCTTGGATTGCCCAGTGCTTAACACCTCTGGTTAAAGAAATTTCACAGATGTCCCAGTGGTTCATTATACTGATCGTTGGGAAAGCTTGTTGTCTAACATCTAACCTAAAGTGTGCTATATTTTATAATGAGCTTCCAGTGGTGAATAATAGCTGATGCTCATTGTTTTTAGCTAGACTTATGAAGTGCCATGAATTTACTGGTAAAGACATGCTTAAATTATGTCATCTAGGGGCTGCTGGTTTTAATTTGGATGTGGCAGAAAATGACTGCATCCCACCAATGCAGGAAGAAAGTATGAATCAATTTTCATCATTTTGAATAAAGTCACTGTGGGAAGATCACCTAAACCCAGTATTTCGAACATGTATTAGTTGTGGAAAGACAACTTAAGAGAACTGAACAACAATTACATTTACATCCAACATGTTTTCCTTCTCTTTCACAACCAAATCAGAGGCAGTGTTAGAAATAGGCCACTTCCTATGTATTGTCAGAAAACAGAAAATGCTTACAGCCAGTAGCTTTTGGTGCCCTTTTTTCAGACAACAGCAAAAATAGAAACTTTCAAAAGCTCTGAGGAGACCCTTGGAGGCTTATCAACTAGCAAAGTATGTGTAGGAGTTAAGAYTGAAACTGCTATGAAGACTACATTTGTACTTACAAAAACATCACAGCTAAAATATTGATTATTGTAAAGGTAATTGTGTATCCCAGAGCCTCTTTCTTAAAATTACAATGACAGAAGAATCACAGAAAATACTGCTTTTTTCCAACACTGAATGAGAAACTTGACTGAAATAAAGAAAACTCTATTGTTCTCAAGGCTATTCTGTAGGTTCTTCAACTTTAATATATATAGAATACAACTTTGAATAATTGTTTGTATTTTTTGTCTCAGTTTCTGCTACAAATTTAAAGAAGCAATGTTAATATAAAAAATAAAGCAAATTGGTAATAAGAATGACCTCTTATTTTAAGTCATCTCCTTTATTTTAAAATAATACCATTATTGTCCAGTTTTCAATTCTGTCATGTAACCTCTAGAAAGGAAACATGGAAGAAAGGCATAGACTGGTAGAGGAGAAATATTGTGAAAAGATGGGGCATTTATGGAAAAATACATTTTTGGGTGCTGTTGAAGTGTCATACTCTGGCAAATTTTGTTCAGTATCAGTTCCACTGAAGCTCTTCAGAAAGCTTTGCATTAATTTTCACGAGAAGTCCTAAAGCCACAGTTTCCCACTTGCAATTGATCTTATCTTTCCTCCTACTCACCCATCACGCTCAGCCTACTACCTGATCCCACCTTGTATCAACATAAACATTTGTGTAGCATACATTGTGGAAATAATGTGTCTGAAAACTATTTTGGTATTTCTTGTTTCTGACAAGTTTTATTTTTGAGGGATTAATTTTAGCCCCTGTCTGGTATGGTTCACCACGTAGCTGCACAGGTACTTGTGTGTATGTATGTGGATGGAGCAGGGCAGTGGTGCTGGTGGGGGCAGATGAGGTGGGAATTCCTCTTTAGCAGCAGTGCTAGCTTATACTGACTGAAGCAGTATATGAAACTACAGTGTAATTTTTCTTCTATGTCTCTATGCTGGACTTGCCCAGACTAGATCGTTCTGCCACTTTTACATACTTGGAAGCTGTTGACAGCTTCCTGATGGCTTAGATCACAGTCGCGCTCAATGGTTACTGCAAGACATATGCACAACTGCCTCATGGCTACATCAGATTATTCTTTGCTCTTCCCTTTTCTCTTTCCCTGTCCTCACACTGGAAGCAGGGATCTGAAGTGATTCTCAAATTATCACATGGGTGCAACATTTGGTGTCATATCCTGTTGTATCTGTGCCTAACCTACAGTCTTATTTCAGAAGTTTTCAAATAGTTTCTGAAGCAGAGAGGGAGGTATTTCTGGTCACATTATACTGTAAATCACTGAAATATCTTCCCTTAGGTTTCATGGGATCATTTCTCGGGAGCAAGCAGATGAAATACTTGCCGGCGTAGAAGGAGCATATATTCTTCGAGAAAGCCAGCGGCAACCCGGCTGCTACACTCTTGCTCTCAGGTGAATGCTGTTTTAATAGAGGCTTACAGTTCAAACATAAATGTGTTTAATGGAGGAGGTTATATCAGTCCTTTCTGAGTAAAGTCTATATCCACCATTAGTTAACACACTTCATGATGTCAGAATGATTTTAGACCCTCTTGTCTGCAGTTTGACAATCACAGCACTGCAGTCATTCACTCAGCCCTTTAGCACTTGGCTAAGAAGTGCCTTTTCAGAAGCAGACTGTGCCTGTTTTCAGATATTTTTATCTAGAGTTGAGTCCGTTGCAGTGAGTTAAACATGGACCTTATCCTTGAAAACCAAATAAGAGACTGAAGTGAGTTCACAGAACACAAGAGAATTTGGATGCTGTTAAGAAAAACAGAGCAGCAGAAGTGGTGATGTGGTACTACTGTGCTTTTAACTAGTTCATACAGGGGAATGACCCAATACAGGACACAGCCAGGTTATTCTCTGTGCTCAGTGATGTATTTTACACAAACATCAGCGACAGTGGGAGATATTTAAAGAATCCCACTCTGGAAAACCGGGAAGTCCAGTGGCCGGCCACCTGTCAAAGGAGGCATACCAGACCTCAGTTTTCTTCCCCAACTGGAATTCAAGCTTGCTGTAGAAATACAGTGTGAATCATGAGATGCTGCTGCTCAAAGAAGTAAGATGCTGCTATTCAGCTGAATTCAAAATTCAGTGGGAGTCTGAGCTACAGTCCCATTGCTCCTCACAGGTGGCTTTTCTTGAAAATACGGCTGCTCCTGGCTTAGCTGTGCCATTCAAAACCTGCCCACATGACAACCTTAAAGCTGCTGTGGGCTAGTGGGAGGAGGCCCAGACGCTCTATTGGGTTTTGACAAAACAAACTCTGTGGCAATATTTTACAAAGTTTATAACATTATTCCTTCTGTGGGACGTACACACAAAACAGAAGTCTTCATTTCTACCCTCCTGCYGGTAAGGCTGTAACAAAAATTCTTCAAGGAGTTATCCTAAGTAGCTGTAATACTGTGCTGAAATCATCCTCAGAATTCATGTTGATGTGCAGATGGTAGAGCTGGAAAAACTAGTGATTCATGCCAATTAAAAAGTGTTGTAAATTAAAAGCAACTTTTGTCAGCTGAAAAAGAACAAGCATCATTTTTTTAGGATTTTGGCCAGCTATTTCAAAATAAAGAATGAAAAGAACTACCAAAGGACAGGGATTATGGCAAACTGCCTGTTGTTTTGACACAACAGTGTGATTTCTAAATTCATCTGGATAATTATTTGTAGACTCAAAAACTGAATTTAAGTATAAATTGAGAATTTATATCAAATAATGTGTGGGGAGAAATAACAGTTGACAGTTCGGTTTTGAATGTGCAACAAAGACAGTATGCAGAAACATATACATTTGATGTATTATGCTGGACCACTTAACCCAGTGACTTATCTTCGAATCATTTAATCAAGAATAGTATTTCACCTCCATGTTATAAACAGAATGTGCTACTACAGCACTCTTTAATACAGTTTTATAAAAACATAGATTATGCTTGCCATAAATAGCCATGTAGGGCCAGAGTTATCCCACCAAACTTTAGGCATTTAATTCCCCACCCACTCACCCCAAATTAGGATCTTAATCTCTCTGGCTTCCCTCCAGAGGATGATTCAGACTCTTAGGATTTGAATTACTTGCTGGAGATGCCCGTCTCTTTCCGTTGACTGTAAAAATGCCCGTGATGCTTGAGCTTCTAGTTTCAGCACCTTAGAAATGTTACAGGATGAAACAGCCCTTAACACAATTTTACATCCCAGTACAAGGTCTTGTCAGTGAAAATATGCATTTCCGTGTGCTGTGGTACTCCCTTTAGGATTTAGAGTAAAAACATGTCTTTCTGGGTTACGTGGCTTGTTAAAGACAACTGGCCTCAATTCTGTAGTCCAGTCTGTGTGATGCAGTTAGGTTTGGTTTTGAATTTGAGCTGTATCTGCAGAGATCCAGTTGCTGCCACGTGTATATTCCGTATGTAATCCAGATATATCACTTAGCATATAGTCAGCAAAATTACCTCCTGAGTGTTTTGCCAGTATGAATTGTCTCTCTCACTCTTCCCTCTGTCTCTTTTTCCTCTCCCTCCTTTTTTTCTGGTACATGCAGATTTGGTAATCAGACCTTAAACTACAGGTTGTTCTATGATGGGAAGCACTTTGTTGGGGAGAAAAGATTTGAATCAATCCATGATCTGGTAACAGATGGCTTGATAACATTGTATATAGAAACAAAGGCTTCTGAGTATATTTCGAAAATGACAACAAACCCCATCTATGAACACATTGGATATGCCACTTTGCTTAGAGAAAAAGTGTCCCGGAGGCTGAGTAGAACAAAAAATGAATCAAGAAAAGCAAGTGTAACAAGTGAAGAAAATACCCCTGTTGAAAAGGTAAGTATTTGGTTTTAAATTTTGGCACTTAATACCAGTCTTTCTGTCAAATCTAGGAGAAAAAGTATTTTGTCTAAAGACATTTTTTTTCTATTTTTCTATATTTTAGTAAGTATTACTAAACTGCTGAAGTGTTTATATCCTGTGAATGTGATTTTGGCTCCGAGCTAATATTTAACCGGAGCTTATGATGAAAACTTTCTAATCAGTACTATACAAATGGTTTCACTGTGTAAATATATATATATACTGGTTAGCATAGGAACTGCATCTTATAATGGTCACAAAACATGTTTCTTTATCCAAGTATACTCAAGCATATTCAGCATTGGTCTCTGATAATGAAACTGCTTCCTGTTGACCATTCACCACAGCTCAAGTTTGTTATTTTTCCGTTTACAGTGCAAAGCTCCTCTTTCCTGCCAAGTCTTTGGTGGAGGGATCTGAAATTGGGGTATTGCGTGTTTTCTTCCTTTTCTTCTCGCTCTTCTGATTTAAAGTGGACTTTCCTTGGTCTCCTTCTCTCATATGCCATATCCCAAAGCATTGTATGGACCAAGACATAATAATAAATTGAGAATCCCGTGCAGTTAGTAAGCAACTGAAATTTAAAGTTAGAAATTATTTTACATATGAAAAATGATCCTGTAAGTAATAACGTGGTTATTTTCACTTCCCAGGTGGTAAGGCTGTGAGAACTGTCAAACAAAAATTTCTTTCTGAGGCAGGTGTTTGTGGTGAATTGACTTATTAACGTTTGTGAATGTACCTCTGCAATATGACTGAGATGATTTTAACATTCAATACACTGGCTAGTAATTGGTAACTGGAGCTGGTTTATATTTGGGAAGTAGGGAGTGAATTTGCTGCCATGTAATATTGAACGTTAAAAAAGATCTGCTTTTTGTGCATATCCCCATCACTCTAGGACATTTCTAGGCTAGTTATTATCTGTTCAGGTTCACATATCTGCACTGACTGATTATATATTGGTTTGGATTTCTCAGTAGTAATTATTACTCTTGAGTAACTGACCTGACATGCAAACCTATTCATCCTCTACAGGAAATTAACTCCATTAATAATGCCATTTTTTTAGGAAAGGCGTACTGCCCCAGGGAAATCCTTTGGACACTAGGAGAGCAACAAGTCCTCCATTCAGGTTTTATTTCAAAATGAATCCACTGATGACAATAGCTTTGGATTCAATTAGGTAGTACTGTAATATGCAAGATACTGGATACCATAGAGAGACAGGTTTCATGCTTGTTCAGTTGATTCCTGTGACTGGACACTGTTTGGTTGTGAATGCTGTATCAGGCACAAGAAATTTTATTTTGACTGTGTTCGAGGCACAATGAGAAGTAGACATAGTGCATTATGACAGGATCTTTTTGGGTAGGTGTGAGTCAGATCAGTCAGGGAAATAATGGAGAATGGTCCAAATGAGGTTCTGGAAAAGTTTTCTTTCATATTGAGAAAATACTGGATCAACACTGGGATGACTTTAAATATTACTAAATTACTATAATGTAATAAAAGCAATCATGACAGTGGAAAACTGTGCTTTTTTCTTCATGAGATCAGGAGCATATTCTTTGTACAAGAAAAAAACAAAAGCAAAACAAAATTTTGTTTAATTTTAGTTGCAGTGCTTGCAGTTCAAGTTTTGTATACTGCAGTATGGTCAAAGGCTTCAGAGGGGTTTGTTTTAATAGGTTATTTTTCATAACCAATCGTGTTTTCTTTTGTGCTTGGGCTTAGCCATCATTTCTCAGGTTAGGTGGTTTCGAGTATGTACTGTAAAAATACTGTACTGTAAAAGTACTTTTAAACCAACCGTGCAAGCTGCTAGAAAGGTGCTCCTGCTCTCTCTCCTTTACCACCTTTTTGCTGACATAAGGTTTTATGCAGCTACACAGCGATACTAGAAAACTGCTCCTGATTAAAATTAACTCAGCCAGAGGAAAAATAAGGCAAATTTTCAGCCAGATCTACTCCCTTATCTAGCTCACATGATGGAAATACAGCACAAAGGAGAGGGCAGGACTTGCTTTTATGGCAGATCAAAAGAAATGATAATACTGGTTTAAAGCTGCATCCTTAGCTCCAAGTACCTGTACTTGAAAATGTCACATTTGGATTTAATGTTACCACCGTCAGTAGCAGCAGAAAGATTTCTGTGGACCTTGTTAGTGACTGGACTAGGTCTTTTTTGTATTTCAGCTGAAAGATGATTTACGATGCAAAAGCTACTACCTTAAGCCCTCATCCCAGACGAGGAGCATTTGTGCTCATCGAGAATTTCGTACATGCAATTGGAACAGCCTGCAAGACTGGGGCTGTGTCGCTGCACTGCCATGTAAAAATAGCCAGCTTCCACTAAGCCATTACATTGCTGGCAACTGTCCCCACCGTTCTCCCCACTGAGGGGAAGCAGCAGAAGGAGAAGTAGCAGGTGTTTCTAACATGTTTTCCTTGCCAGGAGGAGCAGGAGCAATCACAGCTACATGAGGAGTGGGGCCAAGTAGGCAAGGTGATCTGTTCCCAGGCTAAAGACCTACTGTATCACCTGAGGTCTCAGTATAGATAATTAATACTCCCAATGGGCTTCCTTCCTAGTACCAGTTTTTCATCATTTCCATCAGTCCATAATGTGAGAAAAGGCTACTTCAGCTAAATTATGAGCAACTGAGAGAACTTCAGTGCCTGTCGTGGCTGCTTTTGCTTCATATGTTCCTGGGGAAAGTTCGCAAGAGGTTTGCACAGCAAAGACTCAGGGACCATCATTCCCATTTCTTCTTCACAATAACCTCAGTGTGGATTGGGCTATGAAAAAAATCAATGAAATACGAAGTATTTGTCAGTAATGGCATATAGAGGCAGAGGAGGGTAAAGGGAATTTAATGCTCATTTTAATGCAATCCCCTAAAAAATAAAAATAAAACTGGGAAAGTGGTAGTTCAGTCGTAGTAGTATCAGATGTTTTGCTTGTTTGTGATGTGTTGTAGAGCATTTTAGGCAACGGACTTGCTTTGCCCACAAATCAAAAGCTTCCCTCTCACCAGCTGCTAAGACCATTAGAAATAAATGGATGGATATTCAGTATGACATATCTCTGCATAGGAAATTTCTTGATGCATGAGTGACAACATAACTGAACTGAGTGGGTTTTCTTTGGCCGCTTAAAGCGAACAAATAAAATGGAAATTTTTGATAATTGAACTGGTTTATTTGAACGTATGCCTGGAGTATTTTGAATGTTTCAGAAACGATAGGGAGGGAAAAAGCCTTACATACAGGACAGAAACTTTCATTTTTTTTGAAAGGAGAATCTTGCACTCTAAGGTTAAGCATCGCTACTCGTATTATAGCTTAGGCTTTTCAGAAGTGAAATTTTGTTTCATATTGAAACCAGTTGCAGAGTGTGAAACTAGGGCTGAAGGCATTCATCCCCGTAGTAGATTTGTTACACCATCCGGGGAATCTGTTTGTTCTGTCATGTCCCATGTTGACAGCAGAAATTATTAAATGTCTTAGTCATTTCAGAGATGCTTTCCCCCTCTGGGTAAATTGATGGAAGGTTGCCACCAAGGCCCTGGCTGGCAGGAGAAGCACACATTTGAATAAAATGTCTTGGTACTGCCTGGGGTACCTGTCTATTCCCATAATTATAGTTTCTTGGAGGTTGTAGTTAGTGAAGTCATGCTCATTTCAAAAGGAGGATGTGATACGTGGGCCAGATTAAGCTGTTGTTGTTCATGCCTTTTTACCCATCATATTTTTGTAATAGGCCTAAGAAAATGTTTATGCTTTGAGATTCTTAATAATGCCTATATTTCTTCCAGAAGTATTTCTGTCTAAATTTAAAGAGGTGCTAGATTTACAGACACAGATTTCAAATTTTAGTCTGAATAGTTTAGAAGATCTTCAACCTAAAAGGAGACTCACTGACTTTTAGGAATGAAGTGTTATGGGAGAGCAGCATTCTGCAAATATTTTCTTGGCAGTGTAGGCAGTTGTCATTTTAATGTGATCCAACTTACAAAAGGATTTTGGATCTTGCGCAAAGAGCGCTGGAACATTATATACAGTCTAGGGTTGTGATTTAGGCTTGGACAAATCGCGATTGCGTGTTTTGTGTTTGTTCTGTTTAGGAAATGCTGTACTGGGGGCAAATAAACATAGAATAGAAGATGTAGGGCAGATAAGTACCTGATACTGTGAGTGTAGGAGGAGGCTTGTGTAACTTGCTGTGAGCAATTAATCCTCACGTGTAGGAGAGAAAAATTTGCAGTAGTCAGTAAAATATATAGTTCTGAAAAGTTTATCGCTATCACATATCATGTATCACGTGATGCTACCATTACTGCAGCATCACTGTCAGTGATCTTTATATCTCAGGCAAAGAGAATAAATTCTTCCTCTCTAATCCCACCCTGGCAAATACAATGCAGGAAAATATATTCAAAAACTCAGAATGATGGAAGTGAATGTGAGCTGGAGTCTCATGAACGCTCTGAGCAGGCAGGCGCTGTCAGGGCTGCTGGGAAGAAGCAGCGCCCGTTCCCTGCTCCTGCCGGTGCCTCTGCGCTGCTGGGACCTGCGCTTGGTGCTGCCACAGCCACCGCAGGCCTTCACGGTGCCGGACACTGGGATGCAGTGCCCTGGTGCGAAGCAGGAGCAATTCCTCCATTAAAGTGCCTTGTAGCTACATATTAGCACTGGAGATTACAGGAGAGGCAGAGGTGCAGTTAAATAAAATCTTTGGCAGCAGTTGAGCTTTGAGTATTCGTGAAAGCAGTAATCTTAACCTGTCTGACAGAGGACAAACTCTTGGTAAACACAGTAAAAATGAAGGAAAGTTTTGTCAGTGCCAGGTCTCCACTTACTTGGATTCTGGCAAAACTGCCATCAACTTCTCTCCAAGTAGGATCTGGCTCAGTCAGTTCAAACATACCAATTGTACATGAAATAGGATTGTCCTTGGAGCTGGTCTGGAAGGCTTGTTCTGCTTTTTGGTTGTAAGTACGTACCAGGAGTAGCAAGAGGCCTTTAACGATGATTATCTGTGAGGAATAGTGTAGCATTTTGAGCTAAAACAAGAAAGAGCTGTATGTGGAGACTTCACTTAACAGCAGGACAGCAGCAGGCACTGAGCATTGCTGCTTGACACAGTAACCTCTCTGTCCATTTTGCTGCAGCTCATTACTGTGCATTTATGTGCAAATGACAGAGGCCATAGTTAATATTGTAGCTAGAACTGAAAAGCTGAAATGATAAGCATATTACGGAGTCTGGCAGGTTGTAGATTTCCTCAGCAGAAAATCCCACACAAATAACAGACAGATAAGAAAGCTATTCCTATTAAGGAAAAGGTGACAGAAAAGGAAGAATAACGTTGTTAGAAGTAGCAGTGGGTATTGCTGTCCTCATTAGTCATGCTGTTCACACAGTTTCCCACAGAATAAAATGCTGGACTTCCAGGAAGGACTGCTTTCTGACGCCCCTTAATTGGAGATGTAATCTGGTTATGGAATTAAATTTTGTTAGGAGCACTACAGTTTTCATTGCATCAAAACTGCACAGGAGACAGCCAGTTTTAAGAGAACCTCTGATTTGGTTAACTTTTTGTAAGTATTTATATTTCTACATTGCTATTCACACCGCATCCCTTTTTGAAGGCCTTTCAGCCTCATCCTACCACTCCATCATTTGGCTCTTCCCTGAGTTTTCTACAGGTACTGCTGTTAGCCAACAGGAAAGAAATCTTTCAAGTCTTTCATTTATTCATTATTCTTCCTATTCTGCAGCTCCTGTAAACCTCTGCTGATCCTATTACCAGTTACTGGCTAGTATTCAGCATCTCTGCTGGGATGTCTATCCAGATGTTGTGCGTTTCCTTCCCCGTGCTGCGCTGCCCTAGCAGCAGATCATGAACTTAAGAGGAGAGTGAGCAGAAATGTCTGTTCATGCAGACTCAGAGCTAGAACCACACTGGTTTTCTGACCCAGGGCGTTTTACATTTCCTTGAGCTCCCAGCCTCTGCAGCAGACTTGGCCAGAACAGGTTGAAGTGCTCAGTTCTGCAGGGAAGTTAACAAGCCACCACCTTCTTTCATTAGGGGCTATAGGCTCAATCCCATATGCAAATTCCCAAAATTCACAAGGGACTTCTATGTTTCTACTGATTTTGTGTGGAAGAAGCTCAGATGCAGCAGCATAAACCCTGTGCAGGAAGATAGCCTTCGCCTGCACTTTTTAGTAGTACATGCAGTGATAAACTGTGTGTGGCATTTTTGCTGCTAGAACGAACGAACGAACGGAGACATCAGAATGACTTTGGGAGTAATTAATTCCTTTCATCAGCCATTCCTACTTGTCCCAGAACAGCAGTATTCTAAACACAGGCAATCACATGGTTTTACATGATACTGCACATATATATATTTATTGCAGCATGCCCTGACATGAGTATTTAAGTACATACTCCACTGTCTTTTTTAAACAACTGCTAGCATTTAGTATTGATTTAGTACAGGATATCCTTTTGTATTATACTGCAGTGAAGAGGAGTGGATATGAATATAGTAGATCTACTAGTATGTGTATTTCAGTAAGCAGTTCTACATTTTGAGTGACAAATACTGTCTTCCTGCAAATTTAACTGGATAATCATTTTCTTTTGCCTTTTAATGTCAGCATTCTTTTGTTTATTCCAGTTTTATCTTTTCAGCTTCTTTTTTGTCTCATAAATATAAAACAGGCAATACATAAGAAATAAAAATAAAAAAGATGCCAAAGAAAAATCATGGAAAGTATCTTTTTGATTTCTTCCCTCTGGCAGTCTATGTTTGTGCACAAAAAAAGGAATGATTTTTTGTAGTTGACTGTAGCATTCCTAACCAGACTTAGTCCCAATGTTTTGCCTGATTAGGCAAGGATTTCTGAGAAGAATAATTTGGCTCCTTTTAACGGTAATGGAAATTGAGGGAATCAAGAGAAAGAGAGGTTCCATTAAGAAGTATTTGTTCACATTGCTTCCCTGAGCTGTTAACATCTCATATAGGTTGCTGGTTTATGTTATGTTATTACCATCAGCCCAGGATTCATGACTTTTGCCTTAAGCTGAATCAGTGATATGATTATGCCTGAAGAGAGCTTGTAAGCTGAGGGAACAATAATTTACGCAGCTAATATGAGACGACAGATATGGTCTGATCCAAATGCTACTGAAATTAACGGAGAGACTCCCAAGGATTTCTCTGGGTCCTGGATCGGTTCAGGACAATGCTAAGCATACGTAGCAAAGGTGATTATGAAATTTTGTTTTAATAGAAGTATTTCCTGATCCAGGCTTTCAGAAAGATAGCCAAGTAGAAAATGTGTGAATACTTCATACTTAAATACCACAACTGTAGATTGAAATTTGCTCGAATGAGATGGTCAGATTAGTACTAAAAGTGCTTAGATACACCAGAAGTGTTTATGGTAGTCCTAAAGCAAATTCCACTTGGCTTTGTGTATTTCTTAAAGTACAGTGCTATATCTGCAATGAGGCTCTGTTGAATACATGTATTGATCTTTTCCTCTTGGCTATTTCCCTATTTATAAACACATTCCTAATTTTCATAAAGCTAAATATTTATTGTGTAGAACCATGCCTAGATTGATGTATTGAAAATAAAAGGTTTATATGAGGATTTTTTGACTCTTTAAATAGTTTGATGGTATTAAACTAGTATAAAACAACTTCCATAGGGATTGGTATGAAGCCTTCAGCTTAAACATTTCATTTGTCTAGTTGCTGGAAGTAAAAATCCATTTTGTAAGTAAAAATCCATACTTGATTATCTCACATGGGTAATGAACTCTGAAGGTACATTCTAGTCCTATTTCTCCATGGTTTTCTTTGCCTGAAAAGAGGCTCGGATTCATCCTATCTAAATGAAAACATCTTACCAATGTGGCTAAAGAACATAGTTATTTAGTTTCTCCCTGTATAGTCTGGAAGAAGGTATATTCCACCTTAAATTCTGAATTGCCACCTCAACCATTAGGAATTAAGTGTAGCTACCATCCTAATTTTCAAGGCTTCCACTAAGTACTTATTGCTAGGCAAGATGTGTCAAGCTTTTCCTCTCCTAAATCCTGTACACTCTGCTGATCTGCTGAGGAATGTCTTGCCAGTTGTTTGGCTTTCTGTGTCCCTGCATGCTGACTGGCACTTGTCCCATCACATTCTAGATATTATGATTTCTGAGCATAAAACATGTATGTCCAGGCCATCATAACCACTGAGACTGTTCTTTTATAGCCAGGGTGAAGTAGGTCTCACCACTGAGCTATGTGCACACTAGAGAGAAGTCACTGCAGAGACCCAGCAGATATCCTGTTTGATCTGGACTCTTGCCACAGAGAGCCAGCTCAACAGTCTGCGCCCTCATCCTAGAGCTGGGAATATGATCTTCCTGGTCACTTCCAGATTAAGTTAGCTAGTCTTACTAGCTCGGTCTCAGAGGTAGGGCTACCAGAGCTAGCAGGAGGTGCCGCACAGTAGAAAGGAGCAGCTTGGCAGTCTTGGGCAGAATGAGGACTAGTAAACGGACCCAGTGAAGTATATACTGTTGAAGTTTTCTCAGCTGAGGCTTGGCTACAAAGGTCAGGGACCTGTGCTTTATATAACAGTTAATATTTGGAAAAGAGGACATTGTGGTGTGAAAAGCATGAATAGTAACAATGGGCTCTTTTTTTATTCTCAGCCCTAAAGAATAGTAGAACTGTGCATAGTAGTCAGCCTGGGTTTATAAAGAACTGCCAGTTAGACTTGTTTGCCTTTATAATAGATTTGCAAAAGTACTGAATGAAAAGAATGCAGCAGATGTAGAATAATTGGATTTTTAGCAATGTCTCATGAAATCATAGTCTTGACATTAATTCAGATTGGTTTGTGCATGAACATGGTCACATGGACTGAAAATAGGTAGAATAATTTCAAACAAGGTGTAAAGATAGATGGCAACTTGATAACCTATGGAGAAGTAGCTGATGAAGTACTGCAGGGATTGGAATTTCATTTAAGATTTTTATTGATCTGGAAAAAGTGTAAACAAGACATTACCAAAACCTCAGGATGGTTTATGCTATCATGTTACTTAGTGTAGAAATTTAAACCCTGGAAACATAAGTATCCATAACAGAAACTTCAAGAGAGTCTTGATTAGAAGATTTAAGAAGAAAATATGGCATGTTTCATGCACGAGAACAGGGGGCAAGCCACATACATACAGAAAGTATCTCTTTCATCAAGAGTGACAGGATTGTTTGCATTTAAGCCAGTCTTGCCACTATTGAGTGGGAGCTAGAAGTAAGGAAGGAGACCATTGTCATAGTCTCAGAATGATCTCTGTCTCAGTGGAGTGTCAAGAAAAATATTAGCTGTTACACTTCAAAAGTATCTTTACCTAATTTCCTGTTGGTTCATCCATCCGTGTAAACAATACCTATTGTTGTGGTAATTCACTGTCCCCTTTTGGGAAGCTGTTAGCTGGGAATAGTAATTCTGCTTCTCAAAGTGATTGTGCCCAGCATCTGTAGGCAGGGAGACATGGAAAGCACCTCTTCCTTCGCTCTGTACCCTTGTGATTGACTGGGTGCCATTTGGCTGGTATTACAAGTCAGCTCTTTCCACGGCTTTTATTGTTTCCATGCAGCTTTTGGGGGATCCTGACAATGAGTGAAGCCCCACTGCTACAGGGCAAGTTCTTAGTGCCTTCTGAATTGCTCGCTTCCGGGGGCTCCTCCAAAGAGAAACCATGGTAGGAATTTAGCTTGGCTCTTTGTCCAAGTCAGTCAGGAGCTAAGCAGTCCCAGAAGAGGAAGATGATCTATGGACTCTCTCTCATAAGAATGCTGTACGGTGTTTTTATTTTGGTGGAGAGGGAGGCTCCTCCAGATAACTCTGCTGGACACTTAGTCATGTGCACCACATCGACTTCTCAGGGAATAGGTTTGGAAGAATCAATTGAGATGATTTATGAATGAAATTGCCCCAATTAAACACTAGGTGGCATATTCACTTAAGAGTTTCCAGGGACTGTATTATGGTGTTTTTTGCAGTTGATACCAGTATGTGCTGGTGTGACTGGAGGAATACCTGAAAGTGGTTTCATTGGAACATGACCACCTGATGATTTTTACCAACAGGTATTCTACATGTTCCTAAAAAAGTAATGACTTGACATACAACAATAAACACAAAGTCCCAATTACTTCAATCTTAAGGTTATTCTTTAGCTTCAAAGTTACTTCTATATTAACACTTAGATTATTAAATGTAGTGTGATAAGGAGTAGGTGTACATGGTAATGGTCTTACAGAAGGGTCTGCTCTCAGAGGAATTGTATAAATAGTGGGAGATGTTAATACAAAAAGACATAGTATAATCTGTTTATTTTACTTGTCTGAAAGACTGAATGTAGGAATATTTAATGTGTTTAAAAAGTTAAGTGAAGGAAAGCTAACATTTCTCCCTATGTGATGCAAATAAAGCTTTTGATTTCAGAGCTGGCATTTTAAGGTAATAGCGTTGAGTAGTTAGGACAAAATACTCTGAGACAGAAAATACGCCTTTATTCTGTCTGTGTGTGGCACCTGTTAAGTCAGCCAGGATGCAGTTTTCCATATGCTGCAGTTTCTCCATCTGTGGGAGAATAAATACAACTAGCTCACAGAAACGGCTTTTCATACGGTTCATCACTGAGAGATGTAGTGCCACAGCCATCAACTGGGGCAGAGCAAAGCACTTAGTCTCCACCAAAACAACATCATACTTAGTATGTCTGTTCTAAAAATTCTTAATTCTTACTGTTGGTGTTTTTAGAAGAGATATGAATACTTCCACTTTAGAGTAGCTGCAGATCCTGTAGTATAAAATTAAACTTCTCTAGGGCACAAGTCATCCAGAATGCTTTTTGCACAAGTTCTTGCAGTTTTATGTGGAATGATGTTGTAGGAGGTACGCTGACCTGCATTTGCCACCAGTCAAATTTCTGTGATGAATCCTGTAGTCTGGCAGGCTACTCTGTTGTAATTCGTGTATTGACCTCAGATTTGACAGAACTATTTATAGCTATTCAGTGCTTGCTCTTACAAACAAAGCAGCCACTTAAAAAGGGAGATAAATATGTAATTCTGAGTTGGGGTGTGTTTGTTTTGCCAATGCAGAGGAGCATGGGAAATAAATCTTGCAATGAGAACAGGGCAAATCCTTTCTGGTAGCATGCAGTTGCCCAACACTGACTGTAGGCTTGTCTTCTTCAAGGGAAAAAAAAGTCTCATTCCTCTTCCCTTGCCTGTCCTCTCCTCACCCACAAGAAGTAGGCTCTAGTTATTGCATTATCTGATGCCAGGAAATGTGGTGGGGCAAAAGCTGAACATCTTCCAGCTTGCCTTAGGACATCAAAAATGTGTCCAGAGCATCTGTGCTGTGGTACCAGGAGAATCTGGTCAGGTTCATATCACAGAGATGAATTTATACCTATTTCTGTTTTCAGTAACATCTTTGAAGCCCATATTCTGGAAGTTTTTTATGTCTGTTATTTTTCCAGCTCTGAGGAATAAAAGACAGTAGTAGACCAGCTTGGAGCTCTGACAGTAAACTAATGACTGCTGCCCTTCGCACAGTGACTAGATCCCTAGCCATTACTGGACTGCATTCACAAGGCTGTGTTTTAAAATACAAGTAGACAGAGAGAGACCTGGGGAACTCCAGCTGTTTCAAATAAAATAGTTTTATTTATTTATATATTTTAGGAAGTAGAGGGAGAAAATCTTCCTTTGATTTCCCTCCCTTTGATTTGAGTAATTTGATCAGCGCGGTTTCCTAAATCCGTCTGGTCTATAATGCCTTGCTGAGCATGTCAGGCCAAGTGAATTTACAGACAGCTTAAGGCACTTCCAGAATGACTGAAAATGAAATATACTGGCAGCAGAACTCTGAGACTGGAAAAAAAAGAGTGTATCTTCAAGGGCATTGTTCACATCATTTGGTTACTTTCAGACCTCAAACTACTAGGAATTAAGGAAAAAAGCTTGATTTTGGTTCCTTTGTGGGCTGGCAGAATCCAGAATGAATAAAGTCAAGACATCATTTGGTATAACTTGCTTCTTGTGAGACATTGCGTGCGGTGTAGGATATCACATGATGTTTTGTAGAGAATTTTTACATGCATGGTTTTGGAGTGAGCTCTCAGTGCAGTGGCCTAAGTTTCATTCTCCATGTGTGAGCAGTGTATAAGCTCTGTATAGTCTAACTACAGACAGTGAACTTCACAAGAAAACACAAAAGTGTAATTCCCCTTGTTCTATTCCTCACCAAATGGTTTATGTTGCAAATTTGAAAAAATATGTAAGCAGTTAGGATGTATGTAACACTCTCTTCCTTTGCTGTATGCGGCAGGCAGGTGAGAGTGTACGTTCTGTAAGAAAGGGGTGATGCTGCTGCAGTTGAAATGAGAGCAAGCCTGCGGAGCCCCAAGCTGGACCATGTGGGGGTCTCTGTTAGAGCTGCCCAGGAAACCCGGGCAAGAATGTTGTGGACAAGTATGTTGTGACACGTGTGCAGAGACTCCCCTGCCTTGGGGCTGGGGTGGGCCTGCTGAACAGGCACAGCGTAGGTAGTGGGGACAGCACTTCAGGCGGCTTGTTCAGTACGTTGGATCAAGCGCACGTTCCCAGAGTGTGTGGGCTATTGCTTGGACCAGGCTACCTGGTTATCCTGGTAGATATGGCTTGCTGGGTGACAATAACGGGGGCATGAAGGCTCACATGATGATGAAGCTGAGACATTTGCCTGTTCAATGTCTTTTAAGTAGAATTTCCTAAAGGAAATGTTTCAGTCCATTTAATTCAACTTAGTATCCAGGGTTTTTACAGCACAAGCAGAACATCTCTTTTAATTCAGGCAGAATTAAAGCAACAGAATTCAACATCAGATTTGGAAATGGAGTACTCTGTCAGCCGGTGGCTGAGATGGAATGGAGTAATAAATACTCATATCTTCGCTACTTCAGAAGAATCCTGTTAGGTGCAAACAAAAGGGGATGCCAAATTTGACTCTTCTGCAGATTGTGTTTGAAGTAGAGGATTGCAAATATGGGGACAGTGACTGAAATGTTAATGCTTTCCTATATTATTGCCTATTTTCCTTTTAAAATATGAGTTCAATTTTTTGAATAAAGATAAATCATGACATTAATAAGAAAGAGAAGAATAAAAATTTCAACCACCAGCAGCCTTTAGTGATTTTATGTGGTATTGGGTTAACAGATGTGGAGGTTTGCACTGGGACAACACCACCTAGTTTTTTCTTGTCAGGTGTTGGTAAGAATAATTAGTATTTTGAAAAGTTATATTTGTATAGACGTGTGCAAGAATCCAGAAAAAGTCCTTAAATGTTTAAATTCCAATAATCAGGTGAAAAAAACAATATAATTCAGTAGTTGATAGCACTTCCAAGCCAACATAACAATACAGAGCTAACTGAGAGAATAATATATTCCTAAAGATTTTGGACATTTTTCTTTCTGTAAAAATTTAGCAACTGGATTTGTGCAAAGAAAATAAGTATCCATATTCCCATCCTCCTACTCCTTTTAAAAACTCCAGTCCTGAATTCAAAGTGCTGTATCATCTTCAGAAGTGACAGATACAACAGAATTCAGTAATGATATAACAGAGTATTTATTGCAACAGTGTTTTTCATGAGACTTCAAATATCAAAATTATGCTAATACAAGGGGGCAAGCAGGGGTCCCACGCAAAACAGAAATCAGAAAATAGGGAATGGTTCTGTAATAACCCATGGGGGACTGCCAAACATTTTGGATTAGCTATGCACCATGGGTAATCCAGTTTATCTTTTTGTGATTGTTGTTGTTCTGTTCACAGTTCAGTGTATTTTAAGATGCTGTCCATGGCCTTTGGGGGTATAATTACATTTTTCACTTGATCTGTAATTTAGTAGCTGGAGCAACAAGACAAAAGGTTATTTGAGATTAGAACTGACAAGCAGGAGGCTGAAGTGCTGACATTAGTCTGCCTCCTGACAGGTCTATAGCTCATGAGTCGTCTGTGCATGTGTCTGTGATATATTTAAAAAGTGAGAAACCTGGTGGAAAGGATTCTCAGCCCACACATAGGTGCAGGCAGACAGCACAATAATGAGCCACCGTCTGTTTTATTTTCAGCATGGTGCCTTTTCTTGGCTCGCTCCCACCGAACCTAATGAAAATAGTTGTCACACACAGCATCAGAGATGCTTTGTTACTCCAGAAAGCCCATTGTTGCTTTTTGTCCTGCTCAAGCTTTCGTTTTATTAGTGGTGCATATTCTGCTGAACTTGAATCAGTATTGCTGTGCTGATGGTCTCTCGCACAGGTTTTATGGAGGGCTGTTGGTCAATCAGGGTTTTTTTTTTTGCCTAGTGAACTGAAAACCTGAACATTGTTGCTGTGTTCTGCCAGAACCCCTGGGTATTTTTCACTATCTGGCCTTCACCATGGTGGAGTTAAGGCTGCAGCCAGTTGAATTAGCTTTTTTATTTCAGCATTTGGAGCCGCTGGGTTCTTATCTCATTTTGTTTTGCACGTGCAATGCTTTGCACAAATGGCTTTACACATGGAAACGTTCTTGCTTCGATTCCCAGAGAGGAAGGCTGGGAAGTGCGTGTGTGCAAAGATGCACAGACAGGGGAATCGGGACACCAGTGCAGATCTGTCTCTTTCTAGAATAACATGTTTCTGAGGCATGCTAATTGAGGGTGTTTTGTACAAATGTTATCAAGATGGTTTATTTGGAATAGTAATACTGATGCATGATATATTTTGTATACCTAATCACCCTTAGGAATAACTTTTTTAAGGAGCAGATCTGTTCGGTTCTTTGTTTTAAGGAATGGCTATGGCTGAGTTTAAGGGCACACTTGCACTAGTAGAACAGTCACTGAAGATTAGGGTTTCCATATGCAGAGAGAGAAGACTAGGTCTAATTTGGCATTGTTAGTCAAGGTCAGTGAGATATTGCACTGGGACCTGTGATAAGTCCAAAAAAAAGTAAAAGGTAAAACCTCCAGCAACTTTTCTTTTAATTAACATCTCTTTACTGATCTCAGTGGCAAATGAAGAGAAGACAGCTATTTTGAAAAAAACTAGAGAGCAGTGAGAGACATAAACAACAGCAGAAGTTGCAATAGAAACATAAAAAATTATTAGTTTACTGGTTTCAGTCATCAGCCTTTGTCCTTGAAGATTTTTCTGTAGCACAATAACAAAGATAAAACACTGACCTACCAGACTTTTATAGAAGATGTCTTGACAGTTGAAAGTATAGGATCCAAAAATTATAGATACTTTTAATACATCTATATAGCTAGTATTAAAACAAATACAGAAAAGATAATGCTAGAAATATCATCAGTTTTATTTTCCAAAGCTTGAATTTTCAAATTCCCTGACTTTAATGAAGCTTCACTCAGATGAATAGGTAAGCGTATGACTTGCATCTAAATACGGCAACATTGGCACACAGTGAGCCATTAAGTGAATCAACTGTGGTTGTACAGTGAGTTAGAGGCAAAGCCTAGGTTTGAACATAGGTGGTCTGGACTCTTAGTTCATCCCTCAGTTCAGTAGGCCCCACTACCTTGGCTTTGTAATTTTGAGTAAGATTTCACAGCATCTGCTCAGAAGAGACTTATATTCTTATTAAGTAGAGTGTGCTTTTCTCAGTTAAACACTTCGCAGCATTCTGAGCTATGACTAACCCCTCATGGGTTTATCTCCAGTAATGGTGCTTCAGGCTTTATCTTCCTTAGCTTTGGGCCCTTCCATTCAATCTAATTATCTGCTTTTTACAGGACTTTCCTTTTTCTCTCAAAACCAAGCTTGAGAACTTTTGGTGATGTACTAAAGGAATCCAGAGAACTTGTTTTGGCAAAGGAAACTTTCCAAGCCAGAAGCTAATGAGAGATGTAGTTTTAAACTGCAGCCTCTAAGAAAAAAAAATGAAAAAAGGTAGTGTGGTTAGATTCCACGACTTCTGAAGTAAGCACTTCAAAATAAGGAAGTATTGCTGAATCTGACTGTTGTGATTTGTATGAGAAAAGAATATGTCCCATCTAATTAATCAGTTTTTCTCTATTTTAAATCTGTGTCATTGACTTTCTAAAAATCCAGGTGCTGTGCTGTCACTTCAGAAGAGGTTCTGCTGTTCTGTCCCATGGGAGCAGCAATAAAATTTAATGTTGTTTTTCAATACTGTAGTCACCTCCAGCTACGCTTCAGCTGCTGTTTCTTCCACTAGGCAAGAGTGCTATGAGAGGCAGTGATTCGTAACTCACCTGACTTCACTCCTAAGCTGGTGGGCAACAGGAATATGTGACCAATAGGTGTCTAGAAAGCCCCATATATTAACTACTACAAATAGTCACCACCAATTTGCTCCAGAGTAAGAGACACTGAGTTACTGATTTCCCTGAAGGGAAAAGTAGCAACTTGCCTTTGGAACCTGCTATTAGCTCACTTCAGCAGAGGGGAAACGCTCTCCCACAGCAGGCCATTGCCAATAGTTAAAAGAAGTAACTCASTTGCCTGGCCCTTTGGAAGAGGCAACACCAAACTCTGTCCTACTGCCTCATCCTTTGCTTATCCATGGGTTGGACGTGATAAAAATCATAGCGGCATTGTGGTATCTATCCTTTCTAATCCTGGGGGAGGGAAGAGTGTGTAGCACCAGTTCTTGTTTATACCACTTCCTATTGGATTTTTCCAGGTCTCTCCAAGTGTTTGGATACTGCCCTGAAGGGCAGGAGGTTGGTCTCAACCCCTATTCTGCAACACGAAGCTCTCACCCGGGACAAAATAAGAAATATTTTTTTGCAGACATGGGGCTCCTTAGGTTAACCCAGATTCTCTTGCAAAGAGAAGCACCAATGATAAGAAATTTAACTTCCTATTGCTGCTACTGGGGAGTAGAGCAATGATAATCTCTTCTGATATGTGACATCAGTTCCAGGGAAGAAAAGTAAACAGCAAAAATTTGAAACAAAGATATTTCCACTGGCAGATCTTAGTTCCGTTGACCTCTCTTTTCATTTAAACAATATAGACACATTTCAAAACAAACCAACAAAGATCGAAGTTGTGAATTGTTGATGGATTTTTCAATTTATTGAATAATAGCCTTGAGGAATGAGACAATATCTCAATTACATGAACTCTGATAGTTAATGAACACAGAAACTACATTTTTATCTGTCTTTAATCTTGAGTGGCCCTAGCATTGAAGTTACTGCAAAGAGTGGAAAGGAAAGAAGTCTTCCGATTTCACAGCAAAGTGGGTGTAATTTACAGATATGTCCTATATATTAAATACATATATATATATTTAAAAGGGTTGAATCCAGCTAATATTTAATACTGAGCTACAGTGTTCAGTTTCAGGAACAACCCTTTTAAAGTAACTGGGAGTGGTAATAAATGACCATCATTTGAAGGAACAAGGTAATGAGTAAATGGAACATTTTTTTTTTTTGTCCCAAAGTATATAACGTAAGAATTGTGTTAATATTATGGCAAATTACATGAAACAACGTTCTGGATTAAGAAACTGTTGGATCTTGTTCTSCAGAAGCTTGCATCAGCTTTAGGCTGGTGTATTATCTTCTGCCTGCCATAAACAGGCATTACAGAATTGGAAGCTTTATGTTTAAGGTCATGGTAAATAAACATATATTTTTTTCTTTTTCTTTTTACAGTAATTTTAAGAAATTCCACCTCCCTTAACATTTTTCTTTTTCACTAGGAAAAAAAAAAATTTTTTTTTCAAATATATGGTCATGTATATAAGTACCCAGGAAAAAAAGTGTTGGTGCTTTCAAGGCTGCTCTTTTGTACTTCCCCAGCAAGGTTATTGAGGCTGGTTGTGCAATGCCCTCATTGTGAATTATTTTAATATGTTACATCAGATGTGTTGCAATCCCTACCTTTCCTTTGTTAGCAAGGGCTACCATGGGCATTGCATTGCACTGTGTTGGCTGAAGCAGGACTGATCAGAGCAACATCAGGAGGACAGACAGTTTCTACAAGGATGCTCAGTCCTCCTGCTTCAGTCTATGCTGCCTTCTTTCAGAAGTCCAAGGGAATCAGTAGAAATGGGAATCTCTCCTGAGAATCCCGAGTGCAAGTTGCCCAGGGAGGGTATGAAAAAGGTTGTTTTCCCCAGTGTATTAATGGGTCTCCTTTCCTGAATCTGGGGCTCATGAGGAGGTATGCCTGTCTGGCTGCATGCTCTTCCACTTGTAGCTTCTTTGGAAAAGAGGATAGTGGGAGGACGGGGAAGGGAATTGGTGATAGCAGGGATCCTGAGAGAAAAAGGCAATTCTGAGCTGCTCCATGGAAAAGCACTATGACTGCTCCCTGGGAGCTAAAATGATTGGAGCACAGGGCCTTTGTGGCTTATGGCCCTTTACTAGCAGCTGCTTGTGGTACGTGGAGCCAAGCCTCTCAGCTCTACCACAGGGCTGTGCTCCACAAAACCAATACCCATCGTTTCCCCTCAGTCCTCGTTCACTGGCAGCAAGCAAACGCCCAAGGGTCTAGCCCCACCATTTCAGGTTGCACAGGCAGAGTCTTACTTTGGGATTCTGCCTCCCATGTCCTCAGGTGTTGCTCTGAGAAATCTTGGAAAACATGTCATTGAAGGTGACTTTTGCTGTAGTCTTCTGTAAGGAAATGGAACAACAGGTTGCAAACTCAATTGCTAAATACAATTGTTATCTTCCAAAAGCTTCCACCAGTAGAGGCTTTGCCTAAGCAGTCTTTAATATAAAAAGAGGCCTTTCTTGGTAAAAGTATCACTTGAGAAACAGACTTGTTTCCAATCTGATGCATTGGAATATCTTCTCCCCGCCATGGTTTTCCTTCAATTAATTTTTTTGTT
Source organism: Apteryx rowi (assembly GCF_003343035.1). NCBI lineage: Eukaryota > Metazoa > Chordata > Aves > Apterygiformes > Apterygidae > Apteryx > Apteryx rowi. The sequence continues at coordinate 462,905 of NW_020450784.1, forward strand.
ATTTAAGCTACCATCCTGAAAACCACCCTACACCACCTTTATTTTTCCTCATTATTTCCCCTCTTGCCTTCCCAGGACAAGAAAAAGTCTTTCTTTTSGCTTGTTCCCACTTTATGCTTCAGAAACCCCAACACAGATGCCCTTGTTTCTACCTATGGAGCATCAGCACAACCAAGGAAAACAGTCACGTTCTGCCACAGCCCAGAAGATGCAAGAAGGACCAGCAGCAAAGGACTTAAAGGAAGCCCCATAGCAAAGATTTGCAATGCCTTGAAATTTTAAGAGATAAAATCTATGAAAACATAAAAGGATAAATCTTTGTACAACCAGATATTTTTGGTTGACACAAACCTTTTGGAGCCAATTATATAAGGGGTTTTCTGTGAACACTGCAGTTAGTGAGGCCTGGTTCCCTACTGATTCGTGCTCTTTCTACACTCCTTATTCCCACTTCAGTAAGCCCAGCCATCCCTACAGACCTTGTCCACATCCCCCATGCCCATTCCTCCTCCTCTCTTCTCCCTACTGCATTCCCTTTCTGCTATTTGAGAAGGAGGCAGCAGGCGTTGCAACGAGCCCCATATTGCAGGGACACTGCCAGGCCAGCTGGCAGGCCAAGCAGAAGAGAGAGCATGCAAGTTCAGGCTGCAGTCCGTGTCTCTTGCCTCCGTCCAGCTAGCAAATATCATGAAACTCAAATGTCTGTTCCTCCATCAACTTTGGCTGAAATTAGCCGGCTGGTTCAACAGGTAGTCTGGGGAAATGGAGCGACAGATAGACAAATGCTGCTATTGTGTTTCTGTAGGGAACCAAGCTGATTAGAGCTTGATATTTCCTTTTTAAAAACAATAGTTTTTTTAAGCTACATAGGTACAATTTCCCGTAGGCGTATTTTCTGCCTCGCTGTAAGTGTAGATGTAGTGATAAAGGTCCACCTCTCCTTTATTCTTTTTTTTCTTCTTCTGTATGTAAACATATCTCCTCTGCAAAATACCTGGCTGCAGTGGTCCACCAGTGCCATGCAGACTACTTCTGGGTGTTTTACAGAAAGCTAGATAGTTACATTGCAACTTGTCAGCTTGTTATATCCCACAGATTGGATTCAAATGGTTTAAAACCATGAAGTTTTTCCAAATTTTGCCTTTCCCTGAATGCCACAGCTGTAGCTGACTGCAGTTTCCACTGCTGTCATGACTGTTGGGAGAAAATGTGGCTGTGGGTGAGCTGAGAGCCTGCTTGACAGAATTTGAGAACTTCTCCTCTGAAACTGAGGTGGATGACTCCTGCCTCCCCCAAAAGTGACTGGAGGGTTGTATGGGCTGGAGGAAAAGGGATTTCACTGTTGCTGTTCTTCATGCTACTGAGTAACACAGAGAGCTCCCAGCCTTCTCCTCCCTTTCCAGGTGGACTGAAGGGCAAAGGGCAATTACACTGCACTGGGTGGCATCTGGGAATAGCTGTTTTGGAAGTGGCAAAAGGGCTGCCCTTATCTCTTGCTATAGAGGATACAATGGAGGGATTCTGTTACCTTGTCCTCCTCTAGCAGAAATCCCTGAGAAACTGCCCATTTTTGCCTCTACCCCTCAAAACAAGGACTCTGTGTAGTGGACAAAAGGCTTCACTCTTCTGCAATGTAGTTAGGTCCTTGGCTGAGGAGCACACCCAGTGTCCTCACTGGGATGGCAAAAAGGGCCTCCAAAGTGGGCCATATGTTTTTACTTGAGTAGATATTGTATCATCTAGGACAACCTGTTTTGAAACGGTTTGCGACATCCAGAGTTTCCCTTGGCTTTGCTTGGAGTTGTGTGTGCTCAGCAATACTAAAACACTGTCTCACAGAAATATGCATGAAATGGTCTTCTCTAGTTTGGATGGGTTTAAATGTCCAAATAGACAACTTCTAAAACACATTCCCTAATTTTTGACTGCTCTGTTTGCAAGTGAGATTTGAGTTTCCTTCACCTCTTTAATGAGACTGGTCCTACTGAATTACTTTCTTGATTGTGCAGAGGGATAAATGCCTGATATTCTCCATTTAAAAAAGGAAAAAAATTGCTGCCAGTTCTGCTCAGCCTCAGCTGTTTGGCTGGGAGGTTTCCGTGTTATGTGTCAAGCTGGTTTTTCTTCTTCAGCTGCAGCAGACTGCTCAGATGAGGTTGAGGGAAAGTACAAAGTTTTGACATCATTTAAAAGATCACAGATAATTGGGTTCATAGGGAATTTTTCAGCACAGCATTTTTTTCTGTTGAAAATGCCAACTCCATGTGGAAGAGGGTCAGTTTCAACAAATTACCCATTTTAACAGAGACAGCCTGAAGGAAGCAGAGGGAGAAGAGGCCAGCTTAGACTGGTGCCTGCACGGGATGGTGCTTGTATCCCAAGTCATGAGCTTGAAACTTCTGTGCTCCTGCTGTCAGCAAACAGTTACGAAAATCTGTTGATGTCTCATGCTCTTCTCATTAGTGACCCATATACAAAGTCATAAGCTGCTCTTTGCTGACAGTTACTGGGCTGGCTCATAGTACAGCTGTTTGTGCTTTAGTTTTTAAGCTTTGGTCCAGCTTTGGTGGTTAACCATTGGGGTCACTGGGATTCCCCAATTCAAAATTTGTAGCCGGGTGAAGGGGTTCATATTGTTTCAGGAGTCCCAAAAATTAAGGAAGAGCGTCAACATTAAAAGAACTTTCAAAATGCAAAGCTAAGCACTTGGAAGCTAGGGAATGCCAAACTGAGCAAACAACACCACTTGTACATTTATGTGATGGTACTGTTTTTAATTACATGATCTCGTGTCTTTCCTTGGGGGGCTTCTGCCTCAATCAGTGCACTGGAGAAACTTTGTTCAGTTAGAGGAGCATGGTCATATATTTAAAAGCACTGTTGTCTACAGATTGGATTCAAGTAGTTTAATAACAAAAGAATTTCCAAATTTTGCTTCTCCCTCAATGCCACAGCTATAGTAGACTACCCCATTTCCACTACCTTATGACTCTTAAGAACAGACATGGCTGTGAGTGAGTGGGTGACTGTGGGTGAGGATCCTTACCTTGATATTTATGGAAGTGAAAGGCATGTGAGGAAAAAGAAAAAAAAAATCTAAATCAGTGATGAAATTGTTTAAAAGTTGCACAAGGAGCTGGATTACATCCCAGCCCAAAACTCTCATGTAGCTCTGGCAAGTAGTTCAAATACGTTCAGAGGCTAGTGAGGCTACTTCTGCTACTGGCTGCACAGATTAGATTCTGCAGAACTACTGAGCAAATGCAGGTGAAACTAATGGAATCTGTTCTCTGAATATAGAAAACAATGTAGCATATAAATGATCTTTAAAAATGCAAACTGCAACTCARATTAGGTGGCAAAAGGAAAAGAGATTAATATAATGAGTCAGGCACTTGTCAGTAAAATGGGAATAATACSAGTCCTTCCTCTAGTTGTGATTTGGTGAAAGTTGTTTGTGAAGCATCTGAACTCTACAGCATCCCATTTCCCTGGCCTGGGGGTGAGGGAGTGGAACTAACTTCAGGGTTCAGAAAAGAGTTTGAGAGAGGACTGTCCATGATGTGAACTGGCCTGGGGAAAAATTATCTATGCTTGTGTAAACACAGCATCATAGGACATGAAGGGTCAGAGCTCAAACTGAATTAAGATAGATATCTCTTTTTTTAATATGTACTGTTGCAAGAATGCAAGAAATATTGCCATAGTAAAATTGGTTGTAAAATTCTGCTGGATGCTGGGATTTCACTTTGAAAGTAAATAAGGAGGTTCTTTTCATTTCTTTTCTTTGCATTTCAAAGATTTACATCCATGACAGTGAGTAATCAGCTGTGTGCTGAGTGCAAGGCAGCATGACTGAAAAATAGCTACCGGTTTGTTTCATGAAGTGTCAGAAGAAACAAATGAAACAAATGACACAGGGAGTGTTTTGCTTTTTAAGAGCATAATGTTACTGAATAGAGCATTTCTAACCACTAAGAGTAGGGCAGAGGTCCCTCAGCTTCATGGCTGATGCAAGCAAAATTGTAGTCACAGTATTGTAACAGAAAGAAAAGAAAATTAATCAGACAGCTTTTTCAGAAAATGCTTCAGAGGCTTTCTCCCTAGACCACACTTCTCCCTTCAGTTGTCATTTGCTTTCCATCAGCCAGAAGCAAGTATCTGCTCATCTCACAGATATTCTGAGGATTACCATTAATATTTACTCTTCCTATTAATACCTGTTTTCTACAAAAGCACCAGAGAGTACTAGGCACTTTACAGACAAATAAGAAAGCAAGTTACTTTTCCTAAAAATTTGCAATCAGGGGTTTGCCTGAAGTAGTATAGGATGAATATCTCTGGGCCGTAGTTATTTATATATTACTTTTAATGATTTATCTTGCATGCCCAGCTGTGACAGCTACTGTTTTACAAAAAATAGAAATGCAATAGGTGATCCACAGCAGAATCCAAGCATCACCTGTGGCTGGAATGATACTTTAAAAAAAAAGAAAAGGTTCACGAACCAATCTTGCCTGGTTGCTTTCATCCAGTTCACCCTTCAAAATCGGACCATCTCAGAAACTCAGCCAGATAGATGGTTCCTGTAGGCTGCCAAATTCAAATGTTAGAAGGACATGGAAGAAACTTATGTTCCCAACGCTGATGGAGAATCACTAGGGAGAAGTGAATCCTTAGGATCTGTAGTCCGAAAACAGAGTCAGAGCATTATAGCTGTTTTTAATTGTCATGCAAAGTATCAGCACACTTAAAAAGTTGAAAGGCGGACAGGGAAAGATGGTGGACCAAGAGGGAGCTCAGTGCAGACACTGCATGTTTAGAGCATCCTGTCCCCACTAAGGATGCTGGCAGCTACGGCTGTGTCCTGTAGAGCTTCTAGCTTGTGGTCGAGGTTTAATCCTAAACAGTGACATGAAAGTAGTTCACCTTGGAGGTGGTAAAGCAAGGAAGTCTCTTGCAAAGTCTACATGAGAGGAAAAAAATCACAGCCTCATGGTCATTTTAAATGACGTAAAGCACTTCAGTCTCCTCCCGCACCGCCCCCCCCCCCGGCTAAAAAACAATGCTAGCTCTAATAAAAATCTGCTAAAATCATTTTAGAGAAAGATGATTATTATTTATTTATCTTCCTTCAATAGACAACTCCAGATTCCTGCTTACCAAACACCCTCCCTGACAGTAAATGGCTTTTCTTCTTCACATTGGCTGTGGACTTAATTGTTCAGTCTTTCAAACTGCTGTACTTTTCCCTGTATATCCACTACTGCAAAATGCAGTACTGCGTGACTACAATATCCAAATTTTTGATTCTGAAAGTCCAGTTATTGGCATATTTCTGATGCAACATTCTGATAACTATATTTTACCTTTACACTATTTAGCACAATTATGCCTTAGTAACAGACTTAAGAACTTGAGGGTGATGGGTGTTTACTGTGCATGGCTCCACTTGGCATACTGAGACTTTCTTTTGCTCATTATATATTTTGCAAATATGGCCAACTAGTTAAATAGATAGAGACATACTTATAAACTGATACACCTATGTATATATAATATGTGCATAGCATATCAAAAGATACATACATATACAGAGGTACTAAAGACAAATAGTATAGTGTTATATTATGTGGGCATAATACATTCATAAATATGAAATACTCCCACTATTCTTTGGGTTCCGTGTAGATTTATGTTCTATCAAATGGATTAAAGCCTATAGCTGCTGCATAGTGAAGTCGGCAGCTGCTCAATATTTATTTTGATCTTCATTGTTGAAAAAGTAGACCCACTGCTCATTAAAATAGTTCTGGCTCTTCCAGTAAGCACTGTCTATCTCCTTCAGCAGGAGATCAGATTAGAGCTGTTTGGAAGTTTTCCAGCAACACCTAGGTTTTTCTTTCTTCTTTTTTTTTCCCCAGAAAATATACATTTGAGCCTGAAATGTTTCATTAAAAAGCAACAATACTTCACTGATTCCAAGCAACTATACATATTCATGCATCACACCTCCATCCTCAGCACTCACACCTCAGCACTTCCTTGCATATCTTTGGGTGTCCTCAGCCTTGGTATAACCTACCTGACGGATTCACTAATTCTGGCGGAAGCTAATACTCCCTGGCCCCTGGGCAGTCTGCCATAAAACTGGGAACCCCGGAAACACAGTCCCTGTCTCCCTGCAGATCTTCCCCACGCACAGGAAACCTGAAAGACTCTGCATTTTACCCAGAAAACTACTTTTACCAAATGCCTACCATTTCCCCTAGGTTTTTAAAATTTTAGAAAAATAGAAAAGGAATTTAAAAGGAACACTTGCTGCAAGGAGAAAAACCTATAAAAGAAATGTTCTTATTGAATTGGAAGGAGGTTTCCACTTCTGTTCTTCTCTTCATTTGCATGTTAATTACTAATTTATCACTAAACTGAAGGAGAACCAGGTGCTTTACTACTTAGGGTATTATATGTAGTGCACTTTTAAAACACTAGGCATATCTCTGGTAATTTACTGTTGAGTCCTTGCTCAAATATTTGCAAATTCTTCTTCACAGTCTTCAAAATTAATGTCTTGGTCTGTTGTGGTTATGTTCCATTTCATAAATATTTTTCCTTGCAAGACAGTACTTGTTATGAAGATGGGACGGCTTTCTAGACTGTAAGCTCTTCAGGGCAGGGAAGTATCTTTTATTCTGGGTTTGTACAACATTGCAGTTGTCTTGACCTGGTCCAAGGCTCAAGCTCATGTGCACTATTGCAATGCAAATAATAAATATTACTAAAAAATCGGAGTCTGTTCAATCAATGGGATTCTTTGCTAAGTATGAACACATGGAAATTAGGTGCCAAACTCGGTGCTCTTCATTATGTGTACTTTAACAAATAGGAACAAGTTAAAATAGTAATAAGATTTATAAATTCCCTTTGCAGCTAGTTGATCCTTTGAAGACTTTAGAACGTTTGTTGATGATAAATGTAAGGACATTTCTTGATAACAACAAATAGTGAACCTGTATAGATTTACCAAACAAAGGAAAGTCCTTCTTATTTTGTGACTCCACCATTCAGAAAGCCCTTGAATCCTAAAGGGCTTCTGTAATTATAAATCAACATAAACTGCAGAACTGTTAACGCATACAGCAAAGTACTGCAAATCTAGAGTGTCTGATCACTCAATTCACTAGATATAGTTAACAGTAGAGAACATTTCATTTTTCTAAAAAAAATTTTCTCTAGGTAAGGAGTTAATGTGTATTAGTGATTCAGGACATCTCGAGGAATAAAAACRAAACTTTACCAAAGGAATTAGCTCATGAAGTATTTTTCTCATTTGACACTCCACGCAGTTATGAGAGGAGAGTCATCTCAGTTAAATATGAGCAGGAAATCACTGAAATATTAATAGCGGGAATAGCTTAGGTAAAGCTGCATTCAAAATAGTGGCCCAAATGTGTTCAGTAGGATGGATGGCCCACTTCTACCATAAGACAGGCAATTACACAAACAGGAAGCAGAAGATGAAGAATATGAAGGATAAAAGTGCTGTCATTATGAGATGACAGAGATTCCTATTTAGAACTATTCAGATGATGCTGAACTATAGAAGAATCTCAGCAGAATATTCACCAAATTCTCCCTTTCAAGTGGAACTTTTTATTATTCAAAAATAAGTAATAAAATACTGTAGTTTAAGTTGTGTTTGACGTTTGACTTCTGGAAGAAGAATGCTTTAAACAAATTGCTTGGATGCTCAAGAGAACTTTCTGATTGCCCAACTGATGTTTTTCTGATACGGTGCAGCAGTGGGAAAACCTATTAGAATCTCAACAATTTTTTTCACCTGTAATATAAACTCTCCATGACATTTTTCCATGTTAAACTACGGAGCTAATCTTCTTATCCCTGACTGATCTCTGAGGCCTATTAGAGCTGATTTGGTACTAAGCACCTGCTATGTTTTTTAAGAAATGACACCTCCCTCATTCAAGTCCCTTTCCTTTGAGTGCAATGTACCAAAACCTGGTTATATTGCCSTTACTGGCTTGGTATAGATAGCTGATACCTGGACGGTTCCTAACTCTTTCCCTTATCAGTGAACATGTATGTATTTCACACTCTTGAGACCCTCATGGATCAGATTGCATCAGCCTTTCAGTGCAAACAGCTGGGGGAATGGCTATAATTGCTTTTTAGTGGCTTTGCCATGAGCTGAGAGATACCAGTTGTTATTTTCAGTTGTTGCTTCTGTGTCCCAAGGGCTCTCTGGGACAGATATTTGCTCTTGCCTCTTCCCTAAAGAGTATACGCAATTGCGGAGTTACTGAGGAGGAGTATTGCTTTATCCTGCCAATACCCAGGTGTTTTGTCCCATATGGGTAGAGACAACGGTGTAGTAGGCAGCGGCACAGTCTTCCCTTTGCAGGGCACCTTGGAAGAGGACTTTTTGTTTTGTTCATGTAGGCCCTAATTTCTAGCAATCTGAATGAAGCACTAGGTAAAGTGGAGCTGAATCCGGTTGATGTGATGAAGCAGCCTGAAGATATATTGGGGATTACAGTTGTTCCTCCAAGCTGGATATTTGCCTGACATTTGTTACTAGAGCCTGTAGCTGAGGGTATTGCTGTACCCTCAGCTGCTCTTTGACGTTTATATGCAGTAGTATTGAGTAAGGGCTTTTTTTTTTTTTTTTTTAACCTGCATCTACCTGGAGACTGGAGTGATTTTCTTTAGAAACAGATGTTGCCATGAGGATCAGTCCTGTTGCTGCTACTGGCTGCATATTGGGCTGTTCCTAAAAACCAAGCTAGAAACTGGTGTTAGAGCAACAGCCTCTTCAGTGGATCATGCTTTGTGGGACATGTGGTGCATGTGCTGTAAGGCGCATATTGCCTGTTAGTTTGCAAAAATATGTACAACATTGAGTTTTGACCCATAAAGCTCTTGGTGACTTGTGAACTGTCACCTGTAGAGATTTCTCTCTGCAACATTTCGCCACCACTGAAGGTAATGCAGAAGATGATTGGTAAGAAAGCAACAAGTCCCCAGATGGGAAGGTCTCATCCTACACATCATAAAACCATCCAAATCTGTTGACTGGAAAGAACCATCCATCCTTTACCAAGCAGCAATGGAGACTGTGAAACTGGTGTGTGAAGGAAATGTGGAGCACAGTGAAAATAGAAKCTGCTGGCTTGCTTTCTTTGCCAATCTTGTAACTATGTTAAATTACCAAGAACCCATGTTGACAAGTTGCAAAATATTACTATAAATTAAAATAAAACAAGGGCAGGATGTAATGATGATGATGCTGATAGAAGATGGCAGTTCACTTGATGAAGTCTCCCTGTTTTACAGCAGTAATAAGCCAACTTGTTAAACTTCTTCGAGCAAATTAGGTTGTCTTAAAATGAAGTGAAAATGCATTTAAGTGATAAATTAACTTACTCTGTCTTAATCTGCAATACAAACAGTGCTCAGCCAATTTTTCAAAATGTAGAGCCCAAGAGCTATAATTCCTAGTGAAGCAACTTTAAAAAAAATAAAAATTTTGTCCTAATTTATAAATTAATAAAAATGGAAGCAATCAGTGTAGTGTAAAAATGTACCACCCAAAAAGATATATGCAGAGCTATGGTCTTCTTTAAATACGGCGAAGTCTCATTTTAGTTTTTGCCTTGTGCTCTGGAATGTCTTTGCCTAGTTTGTATAAACACGGGGTTTTAAATGTTGCATTGTCTGCTCCATGCTGAGTAAATCCTTCATTAATGCCTTCTATATTAAGGCTGTCTCTGCCCTCCGCCAGAGTCAAAGTGCTATACTTTACCAACAGCTGAGAGGCTTTCTAAGGCATTCCTTCAGGGAAACTCGTCTTGAATAAGCGTTAGCATGGCTGTGGCATGGTTCCTTTTTCTAGTATTGTTTAGATTAAGTCTGTCTCAGCTGAAGTCCTGAGAAAGCAGAAACAAAACCAGAAAATGGTAGTGATTCACATGGGGCTGCTGGAGACACGATTCTTTTGTTGCTGCTCGCTGCAACCATGAGAATGCGATTCTTCTCTGCTTAAAATTGTAAAGCATTTAGAGTTGTGCCTTCTTTGTTTTAGTAGCTGAAAAAAAGGGGTTTTGGAGGGGACTGAGGCTGTCACTGCAGATTAAAAGAGCACTAGGGAACAGCCGATTAGCAGAAAGAGAGTATGAGGCCTGCATGTCTCTATTGAGCTGGTACAGGGGAATACAACTCCCCTCGACAGTCTGCTATAGAGGAACGCCTTTAAACTCTGAGAGTTTATCAAAGCCCTGTAGCAGAGAGTTATAAAAGTAATGGAAACTTTGTCTCCTGTCTTTTTTTTTTCCTCATTCTGAGTTGTGATAGAAGTAAAAGACTCCTTTTTTTGTTTGTGTGTGAACTAGAACTGAAGAAGCAGGATGAAAGGCAGAAGGAGATTTGAGCTAGACTGACTGAAACTGCTCCAACTGTTTTTAATATTTTAATGTTTTATTATCTATTTTTAATGCAATGTTTCAAACTGGAAACAGGACATTTCTTTTTAAAATATGTCAAAGTTAAATGTTTCCACAATTAAAAAAAAATGGAATTCATTTCTTGGTCAGAACTTCTTGTGAAAAGTTCCCATTCTGATGAGTCACATTTTCTGTCACAAAAAATGTTTCACTGAAAAATTCCCCACAAGTTCTAGCATAATGACTAATAAGGAGGTCTACTCTTACAATTAATGGAGTAAAAAATGATGGTACTTTATGAAGCAAAGGAGTCCTCCATCTGTGTTAATCACAACATCTATCCTAACTCTACAGTGTGCTAAATGCCATCAGCTCTACTTGAATTCAGTGGCAGTGAATATATGCAGCGCAGTGTCAGGCTGGGCCCTTCCCACCTATGCTGCTGGTAGCGGTAGCAGTAGTGTTGCTGAGGCAGTAAAACTAAGCATGAGTTTGATGGGATCTATCACATCTTTTGTCTTATCAGCATAATGGTTTGCTGCCTTCCAATCCGCTAGCTACAGCTGCGCAAATCCTCTGAAAGCAGTGGGTTTAGTGCAGAAGTCTCACGGACAGAGCTGGTTTATACAGCTGTGCCTGGGGGAATAATTTGAACCTTATTCTGTGTGGTTATACGCAAAAAGAAAAAGGCTTAACTTGGCTCTTCGGGCAAAACCACAAACAGACTTTGACATCTCCCATGGAAGTTGTTCTGCGTTTTGTGAATAAAACCGTCGTCGGGCCTCGAGGTTGGGGCAGGAGCTTGGGGTGAGCAGCAAGTCCCAGCTCTGACGTGGACTGAGCAGAGGATGTGGAAACAGGTCTCTCCTCTTCCCTCTCACTCACGGAAACAGGAAATTGCTTTGGTGACTGAAGATGCTGGATGCTTTCCTGGTCTAGGTGATGTCCATATATTACACTCTCGGTTGTCTCTGAGGAAACAGAAGGTGCTTAATACCTTTGGGAAGAAACACTTCTCAGGAGCCTTTTATTCATTGTGGGATGGTTTTGCCTTCGTATGCCAACATTCCTCCATGTCTAGTATCTGTCAGTTGTTTCATAGTGAAGGTGAATTAAGATAGCCATTTGGGAAGATTGCAAAAATCATTGTTTATTCTTGGAAGCATTTAGTGATAGTAGCATAAAGAGCATGATAACAGCCACGTGGCCACTTCCGATGATTGTCTTCAGTGAGACATTCCTAAAAATAGTAGCATCACTTAAAAGTGGATTAAAATGAACTTTAGTTTTTGCTTGTTTGAGTTTTATTTTTAAAAAATTTTGCCAAATTTTACAAATTTTACCAAACTATCACTAGTCCCTGTAAGATTGTACTTATATTTTGCTATTCCCCCTGCACTCTCAGAGTGGCTCATGAGTACTAATTAAATTTTACAGAAGTCCCAGTATTATAGGCAGGCTTTTATTATGTCAATTTTACTGCTGGAAAAACTGGGATTCAAAAAGGTTAATTATCTTATCTCAGTCTATGTGGTCAACAGTGTAACAACAGAATCCAGGAATCCCACTCTGACTGTGGATAACACCATATGTCCGTGATAGTCTCTCATTGTGAAATAGCACATTATGTATCTTGCTAACTTATTCCTGAAAGATATCACTTTGGAACAATCTAACTATTATTTCAGTGTTGGGACTTTCATTTCATGATCTTTATATGGTTTTGTTAGGAACCATGTGTGTTGCAAAGGAAAAATCTGTGCTTTCCACAAAAACATTGTGGCACCAAGTACCATACATGCATAGAGGCCAAATTCCCCCTGTCCCCAACAGTAACCGGGTAATGTACTTTATACAGTATAAATACTGTCTAGGTAAACTGCAGAAAATACTTTAGCTGGACAAGATCTCTGCATGCCCAGTCCAGTTTGGGTGTTCATAGTTTTTCAGAGAATCTGTCCTGCAGCCCCCAGCGGGGAGACTTTGCCACAGCGGCTGTGAGAATTCAGAGTGCTTTAACAGACCTGGAGCTGAATTCAAGGCAGAAAATTTGCTATAAAGTGAACTACTTCCAGAACTAAGTACTAGAAGAGACTCTGTTCTTGAGTTTTGTGCTATTTAGTTCCATTGACATAAGTGGGACTATGAAAAATATCCTACATAAGGTCCTTTACATACAAAAGTCTTAGCAGGATTGGTCCTAATGGCGAAACTTACTTTTTCGGTTTTGTGTTTCCTCAATCATTTCTTTATAACCCCCTCATCACAAACAAAAGAAAAATAAACAAATAAACTGTATACCAATTTATTGCAGTTCAGCTACAGCCAGGGAAAGAAGCAGAGTAGAGTATCAGTCTTGCTTTTTTGATTACTTAAAAAGTGCTGATGGTGACAGGACAGTATCTGTTCAGATTAGCTTAACAGCTGTAACAGAATATGAATGTTAGAATGGTGGCAATTATGTATTTCAAAAGAAACGTCTTTTGTTCTGCAAAATCTAAACTTCTTCCTCGGCATGGGCAGAATCAACTGCAATTTGAGTTTATACTGGTGGTAGCCCCATAGGTTCTGTGAAATAAATCCCTGGCTGGGTACTGATGTCACTCCCCCCATTCTGTTTTAATCTCTTTTTTGTGTTGTGAGGAGCCATCTGTCCCCACGGAACAATCACGGAAGCAGCTGGGCATGTTGGGCCACCACTGACAAAAGCCTCTGCTTCGGACCAGAGGGCAGCAGGCTGCAGGTCACTGGGAGTTATAAGGATATCAGGGTCAAATGACACCTGATGCCACACTGTACGGAAAAATAAAACTAGGATTATGCAGCCTTTATGTGTTCATTCACTAGCAGAGGAGTAGGGTCAGTCTTTGTCTGGGTTTTTCTTTAATGGGCCATGGGAACATATATGTGTTTTGAAGGATATCTGCACTACTACTTACCCGCAGGGTAAAAATATATCAAAAACAGCTCCAAGCAATGCGTAAAGCAAACATGACACAAAACACTTCTTTGAAGGGAAAATAAAGCAACTTGGATACGTTCTGGTACTTTATACAAGTTCAAAGTGTATGAACTCAAGCGGTTTGAGTATCCTGTAACATACCCTTATAAAAGTGCAATGAATCATGCTTTTTATGTTTGGTCTGCAGTCGACAGTAGTTCCCTTGCTTCTCTGTGGGAAAAGAGAACACGATCCAGGGCCTAGTTCTGCTCAGAAGCCCCATGCTGGAGATGAAGACGTTGGTTATAAACTGAACTGCTTTTTCTGTAGGATGAGGTGGAGGGAGGTGAAGGAGGGTACATATTCTACAAGATGAAACTGCCCGTTCCTACAAGCAGCTTTCTACTTCTTTTCCATAAATGATGCTATTCCTATCCCAGCCACTTTCTTTCCATGCTGTGTCCATATGGAGAACAGAATCTAATAGAAGTTTAAGCTATAGGAACTGTTCTTGTATACCAAGGAGTGTAATGCACTACGAAACAGGTAAATGATCACAGGGGTGTACAAGCCTCCTATCTCTTCTATAACTCCACATCACTTTTGTCTGCCTAGATTCCTGTTATGTTTTCTAAGCAAACATGCATTTTGGCKCCATTAGTCAGAAATCTACCAAAGGTCATATAGCCTTACTGCTTCTTTTGGGATAACAGTCAAGGATCTGACCCTGTCTCTAATGAACAAGGTGACATTCCTTTGACGGGACGGAAGCACGTAATGGGTACCTGGAAACACCAGATGCCCCCACCTCAGGGTAATGCATCTTTGGACACAGAAGCATTCATGGATGTACAGCTCAGCTCAGACAAGCCATAAGACAACCATGGCTAGCCAAGCACTGGAATTGGTGATCTCCTCTATACCATAGTTTCACTTATGCATATGGAAAATGGTTCCTTATTGCCCTCATTTTGTGTCCATGCAATAGATGGAAAATGAAATAGAAGTTTGCAATCATAAAACAAGACTTTTTTGCAACACTAGTATATTTCCCCCCCCCCTTTTTTTTTGGTAAAATGTAATGACTCGGGCTTGTTAAAAATAATTTTCATGWCAATATTCTTTCAACCTGAAAATAACTTGTTTTCTTATTTGCTAATTGTCTACTTTTTGTCTTAACTAGTATGAATAATTACTTTCACCATATATTTTCTACCTAGTTTATGTGTTATCACTGGAAGAAGTCACAAGATATCGCAGTAAAAGAGGACAGAAATATTACTAATGATGGAAAACACATTAGTACATTTCTGGCCCACTGCACTGTTTACCTGACAGTATGATTACCACTGAGCAGTAGAGTAACTCTGTCATGCTGTTTATACTGAAGCTGTAAAGTTCCTTCACAACGCCCAGAAACTGCCAAAGCTAGAGAAAAATCTCCTTTGCTGCTTAATGCTGATATTGGCACTGTACTTCCTGTGAATTGCTTATCATCTTCATCTCCCTGTGAGCTCTAAAAGAACAGAGTATCCCACCTTTGAGGATCCTGTCCTTAACTGTTACTTTCCAGGAGCCATTAGGTTTTATAGATTGCCATTTAATTAGACGTGCTGCTCACTGGTTCACAAATTATTTGTTCCATTTCACTTACATAAATCTTTTCTTTAACCCACCTTCAAATTCTCTTATTTTAAGCTGTTTTGATCTAGGGCAGAAATCCTGGTGATGCTGTTAGTTCCAGAGAATGGCACAACATACTTTATATTCTGGCAGCTCTACCAGAGTTGCTTTATGGTCCCTGCAGAGATCAGCCAGCTCTGGTGAGCCATTAGTGGCTCAGAACATACGTGCTGTTTCTGTCTAACTCTGGGATTTCTGGGAAACTTCTCTGAAAACTATTTTCCTCTTTGTTTTGTAATAATCCCAGATGGACTGGATTTTTCTTCCCTATATGAACAGAGGCTCTGATTTTGGCCCATAATGTTCAGCCTAGAGCATACGCTGCAGTGCTGAGTTGGTCTCATTCTGCAAGAAGTTTCCTCCCACCATCACACAGTATCAGAACTGAGAGTGAGAAACAAAAGATGTTTTTTAAAATCTACCTTTTAAATGTCACTGTCTGTAGAGCAGGCGACAGGTGACTCTAGGGTCTATGTTACTTTGAGATAACACCTGCCTGTTGTGTCATCACGGGGCGTTGTGATGTTTGAGACACCAAAATGAGAATTACCCCAAAAGTGAGTAGATAGGTGTGTGTTTAACATGCTATGCACATGTTTGGGTGTGTGATGAGGCACATCAAACGTCCAGACTTTACGCCCACTAGCTATATAACACAGTAGCTATTTAACACTGGAATTTATTATCAAGCTTATTCATTTARTGTCCTGACATTAAACAAACTTAATACAGTCTCACAAAACATAGTGCTGAATTTAACCCTGTGATGTATCATGGCACCCAACAGGATCTCTCCCCCAAACAGCTCTTCCATTCACAAGCAGCAATTTTTAATGACAGCTCTGAAAAAGCAAGCTTAAAGGGCCGCTGAGTTTACTGCACCTCTGACCCCTTCACAGTCTCCTCAAGGGCACTGTCCTGGGAGCCTCGATTTCAGTAGCCACCTCCTTTCTCGGAGGGAACGTTCTTGCCTTCCCCTCTGTCTCCAGACTGGGAAGTAAATGTGTTAACTTCTCCAGTCCATTGTGCTGGCTCAGCAGTTCTGGCTTTAGTTCAAGATCTGCAGTCCTCTGGCAGGGCAATGACTATTTTAATCAGTGGCAAGCTGGCTTTCGTAAACAAAGTGCTATTTCTTCAGGAAAAAAAAACTTTATAGCAAAAACATAAAATGATGAACAGGTTATATGCATGTGTACCTTTTCTGGTACTAAGCCAGCATCCAGTGAGGGTTTGGATAAAGACTATAATATTTAAGATCCTCTTTAAAATCTCTGTCTCTTGACTAATAGTCCCATATCTTGCAGAGAGCATGAGTCACTTCCCTTTTAATTCAGAGAGGCCGTTGTATATCATATTAAGTTCATTATGTTGCTAGGCTATTTCCTCCGTGGGTGAAATGGCAAAAGGCTGGCAACCTATATAGTCAGCATCAGAAATTTGCATTGATGAGAGGCTGACTCCTCTGTACTTATACTTTCTGAAAAAGTTCATGTAATGAACCCAGATAAATCCATAAAGGTACATGCAGCTGTGTAATAATGATACAGTAAACTATGGGTATTCCATGTTACCAGAGCATCAGTCTGAGTCTCAACTATGGGAAGTATTAATAAACAAAACAAAGTACAATTATTATTCTAAATTACTCATAGATATAGTTTAGGCTGATAAAATAAAGGATTCCTTATTCAATTTATTCCAAAATTGAATAGAAAATAGAAAAATGGAAATAGAAAAAATGCTCAGAGGGAGATTAATCATACCCAGTTTTGGATATCACTGAGTAAGCTATCTGTTTCTACCTGAGTCATCTAATTTCCTTATATGATGCATGAAAAGAGCTGCAAGAAGGCAATTCAAGCTCATCAGTTTTAGATCTGATCTGTCTTAGAAAAGGATGAATCACCCTCTGGAGTTCTGTTTTTCTCCTTTGATTATGTAGAGCACCTAGATAACTGTTTTAGATTAGACATTCACCATCCATCCATCCATCCTTTCCATCCCTAAATGTCTATTAGTTAGAAAACATATTCTGTTAGTTTTGTTGTCTGAAGAACATCATCAGTAGGATAACAGGATCACTGCAGATTTTTGACAAAGACTGGAATAAATGTTATGTTTGAAATTTGGTTAGACTACAGACCAGATCTTGTCATAGATACTCCTTTTAATTTGTAGATATGAYAATAATACTCATTTGAGTATGTTGCAGTCTGTCAAATTCAGCTCATGAAAACAATCAGTCATATGTGTTCTGTCTATACAGAGAATAAGAAGAGGTTCAGAAATAAATTCAATGCAGTTTCCCTAAGAAATAAATAATGGGACCCCTTAAACACTCCGTATTTTGATAGAAAAGCTGGGAATCTGATTTCCAGGTAGACTGAATTAGAACTGCCAAAGCCAGGCTGAGATGCCAGAGTGAGGTGTGTAGGATATGAGGGGATGACATAAGCATAGACGGAGAGATTTGGGAGCCACTGACACCAAAGAGCAGCTGAAAACATGGAAGCAGATCAGGCTGCCAAGGAACCCATATTGGAGGGGACCGATGACAGAATTTGCAGGGATTTTGACAGCAAAGTGAGAACAGGAACCACACAGGAAGATACTGAAGAGAAATCAGGATGAGAGAGGATAATATATCAACCAAGGGAGGATCAGAAACTACTTGTACTGTTAAAAGGAGTAGGTATGGAGTAGAGCCAAAGGAAACATTTTGGCACTGTTGGCTGGGATCCTCATCCCTGCTCCTCCCAGGCTCCTGCCGGCTAGCGCTGGGGGGACTTTGCTGGGGGGGACGTCCTCGTCCTCTGTGGCAGCAGCAGTGCTGGCTGCGCCCTGCTCTGCCCCATTTAGCCCTTAGCCTTCCCTCTTTCACCCCGCTGCTACCTTTTGGGTAATGAATGTTAAGCACAAGGGACAGGCTCATGAACTTGGCCAGGAAACCGTCATTAATAACCTTGACAAGCATGGAGCTAGATTGGAAAGGATAAAAGAGGGAGTGGGAGGAAAGGAAGCTGAGGCAATAAATAGGCTAGACCCGCTGTTACCATGTTAATCTCTACAGGGTTATTCAGGAGAATCATGGAATTAGTTCATACTATATCCAGATCCTTCCCTTATTTCTGGACTTATTTCTTTCTTGATACTACAATATGTTTGTAATGCAATGCATATTTATTATAGTTTACAAAAATCAGAATTAAAAATACTAATTTAGACCTATTAAATACGATGATGGGCATTAAATACAGAGCTTAACACATTAAGTGATACAATTACGTGACAACATAAAGGATTTTAGTCCCCCCATTGTTTTTAATAGGAGATGATTATGTAATTGCACACCACTTAGTGTAACCTCCAGTTGTTGTTCCATAATAGACAATAGTTTATTTTATTAATACTTCATAAGAGGTTTACAGCAAGTATTATTTTTAGTAATAGTCTCTCTAGTGCCTTCCTGAATCTGCAGCATTTCACCTTTGGCTGTTGTACTCTTTAGTGCACTGCATTGTTTTGAGAAAAACAATCATGGTGTGCACAGAAAAATCTGTTTGAGAAGGATTTAAAAAAGAAATCCGAAGTTTAACAGAGATTATTTTTTCATTTGCCATAGGAAAGTCATGTCTTTTTTCTGCAGGGGAGGGGATTGAACACCCTGTCAGAAAGAAGCGGATATAAACAACAATTGGTCACTGTAATGCTGTTAAACAACGATACTAATTTAGGAGAGGTGTAAAGATTTGAATTTAGAACTTTAGAACATTTACTGCAGAAGTCTTCCTAAATGTGAAATTCCTTTTGCTCTGAACTGGGTTATCCTCAGAAGAAAAGGACTTCAGTGAGGACCAACTCTCCAGTATGGTGACTTTAGGCTCACTGAAGCAGTGGGCACCAGGAGGAAATTACTCTTTTCTTGTCTTTAATTCATGTCAGGGACTCTTGGGACTGCTCTGATTTGCATGGGCCAGCAGCAGTCCTCAAGAGATCTTCCAAAAACCCACCCACAACCACAAGGCACCAATATTTCTCTCTTCAGTGAGGAGGAAAGCATATAAACCCAGTTTGTACAATGCTAGACTGTGGAACTTGTGGTGATGGATGCGCATCCAGACTCTCCAGAAGGGTGGCCCTGTGTAGATAGTCTGCCACCTTAAACACATACRATATACTGTTGGCAGTCTTCTGAACCACAGTTTGCAAAAACACTTGTTGCTCTTAAAAGGGAAAAAAAAAGGCTCAAACTTTGAGGAGTAAAGAGCAAAAAAATACAAATATGATTATATTTTAATGCTTTGAAAAACCTGCAATGCTGTTTTTTAATGAGGCCAGACCTTGATGATGTTCAGCTTACTGAACTCCAGCTCACCTGAAAGGAGGTTTTGTGTTGGAACCACTCGATTATTGGGTTCTTCGTGGGCAAAACTGCATCCTTGAGGAGTTCAGACCAACCTGCATGCAGGGGAAGCTGTTGCTCATTTCACCTGGAGTTTTGTTGAACAGAGGAGGTTATCAGCCAATTAACGCTAATTATTTTGGTGTATGTTTATTTTCCAGGGAGAGCTTTGTGCTCCTCTGGCAGTTCTGGTGAATCTCAAGAAATGTGAGGGTAGGATCTCCCTTCAGATGGAAACTTCCATCAAAAGCTTCCCCGAAGGGATGTGGATTGTTTTCCTCTCAAAAGCAGATCAGAGAGTAGCGGCAGACCAGTTTTTGTGCTGTCTGACTCCTTTCCTAACCCCAGGCTTTGTGTTGTGGAGCTTCACGGTCCTACACACCTTTGTCGTCTGTGTGCACCTAAGTGATGTCAAGAGACTTCTTCTCAAAGGGAGAATTTCTTGGGGAAGTGTATTTTGCAAGATCAGGTTCACAAGTGCCGCTCTACAGATATTGTGCTCTGCTTCGTGTTTAGTACATTTTCTACTTGGGGCTTGTTTCCTCCCCCTATTTCAACATTATGGAAGCCTTTTAATGTCAGGCTGCTGGTGTTTTTGCAGTAGGAGACACAGACTGGATGCATTACTGTACCACTAAAGCCTTTCACTGACTAGCGTTCGTGACCATATCCCCTCAGTGCCTTGTGTTTTGTTAACAGTGCACTTAGATTACTGTGTTACCCACCGGCTTCTTTTGAGTCGTCTGATGAGAACATCATGAGAATAACTCGCTAAAACCAGGGGAAAATCAATAGTTGCAAGATTCTTGTGCTGCGTGTCATCTCCACATTGTGTTTTCAATTGAGCAAACGTAATCTGTCTGGCAGATTGCTGAATATGCTGTGCCCATGAGGAAACAGGCCTCCCTTTGACCTATGACTGCATTTATGTGCAGTGTTAAACGTATGGTGCTAGAGATCAGCCATGGAGTTGCCACAGTTCCTCGTCACAGAGCAATCTTCCTTTTAATTCATGGTCTTGTCCAGGGGGACCTGCGTGTGCCAGTGCTGTGCTGGCTGTAGGTGTGCCCTGTGGCAGGCAAAGTGGCAAGGGGCTGCCATTCGGTAGCCCTCCCTTGCCCGCCACGTGCACGCGTGGGGGTGCCTGGGAAGGGGAGGAGAGATGCGGTAGCTCTCCGCAGTGTGCGCGGTGCATCCTCGCATATTGCACTCGGGGCAGGGGAGTGGAGCGGTATTTATTCCCACACACAAACATGCAGGATGAGCCACAGCTTGCTCTCAGCAAGTCGTCAGTGCCGCCCACACGGTTAAAACTGAAATCATGCAACGTGTACAGAAATGAAAGCTTTTCATACTAAAATTTATTCTTTCCTACTCCCAAGGTCTTTGTTAGCCAACAAGATGGTAGTGTTTTAGGGAAGATACAATTGCGTAGTTCAGCTCCTTCTACAAAGGCATGCTGAAAATGTTGCAACAGCTGAACAACACTCTTTCTCCCCCCCTCCCCCTTTTATTTTATTATTCTGGTTCAGTGACATTTATTTTACTGTAAATGCCCAATTTGCTGTACAGTACATATGTTTTTACAGAGAGACTAACAAACTAAAATCATATGTTATGCAGGAATCCTTTAGTCTGAAAATGCAGACAACCCCATATTTGCCTTTCAGTCTTCGCTAGCTTAAGTATTTGGTCACAACCACCTAAATATTTTTAGCCACTGGCATTCTCTGCCTTAGCTGGAAGCTAACTTGTTAACTTGATCAGGAGATACTCACTCTTTAAATGAGTTGATCAAATGTCCTGTGCAGTAGATTTTATACAAAGAAAAAGAAAATGCGTAAAAGAAAGCACTTCAGTACTTGAACTGGCTTAGGATATCGGCACATCAGAACTGATTACTTTTGAGAATTTCATGTTGCTGCTGTTTGTTCTTTATTTAGAGAGGGAAGGGGTTATTTTGTGCCCCAGCTCTTCTCAGTTGTGCAACACAATTTTAGACACCAAGCCTGGTTTGTATGATTAAGCTTCTTAAGAGATGCACTCACTGCTGGCCTTCTGTACATCCTGTGTTTGCAAGAGATCCCATTAAACAAGCATCTAAGCAGGGCCCTAGCGAGACAGATAAAGCAACCTAGCAGATAAATAAAATTTCATGTATGTTAAACAGTAAATACTGATCTGCCTTAGTCATATGAACAGAATTAGCCAAGTTTTCTTCCTCCGAGTCAATGAAGTTTAATGCTTCTATGAGAACAGCCAGAGTTTCCATTGCATACCGTACTGTGTGTCTGTTCCTAGGATGACACTGTAATAGTCCAGAAATAGTTTAATAAATATTCTAAGATGTATCATCATAAGCCAGTAGCTTGGGTATCAAATCTGTGATGTTATGTAAAAAATACTGGTTACGTAATGGGATTTTTATCAGTCTAGTGGCATAAATACAAATATTAGCATGTTATTCAGAAGGTGACCTCTCTCTGACTTTGGACCAGTTATGCGGCAAGTCAAAGAGGAAGTACCTGATATATACATTGGGATTTGCAAGCTGCAGCTCCGGGGGTGTCTAACAACTCAAAGCTCGTTTGTTTTTCTTTGTCCTTCTGACAGATAAATGTAAATGCATTTAAAATGGCACTGAGAAAAGAAGCTGGAGTGTGATAAGAACTTTAAGCTGCTCCAAAGTTTCTTTCCTCATGGCCCAAAGTGAAGTCACTGCTGCTGGGGCCAGGCGGGGTGACCCTGGCGCCAATAGTCCTCATTTCGTGAAGTGGGTTCAGAGTGAGCTGGGGATGAGTGGTCTGTCTTGTAGCAGGTAGAGGTCCTGGACTGGCAGAAATCGGGACTTACCAAGGGGAGGACATATGGAAGAGCAGCAGGGATTTCCTCCAGGCAGAGCAATATTAATACAGCTGTCGCAGCCGGTTGACGGTGGTGGTCAGTTGGCAGTGCCGTGCATTTGGGAAGGATTGTGCAGGTAGTGACTGCTCCGGGGGCGATGGGGCTGTGTGGACACCCTGCGTATAGCCTAACAGCAGCTTTGGAATATCACAGCTTGTAAAAAGAGGTGCTATGAGTTACCTGAGAAAGAAAGGAATTGCATATGTTATACATAGAAATAGATGCATCGTTTTATAACTGGAAAGCTGATTTTGCAGGTTGCAGAACTGCATGAAAGCCTTAAGTAGAGCAGTGTATGAAATTGCAGGGCCTGATGTTACTGGTGGCTCACCATCTGTCCCCACAGGCTTTCAAATCAGTAGAGCACCGCTTTTATTAGGGGCACACAGTCTACACAGTGGAGGTTTTAGTAGGTAAACTAGACAAACCTTCCAGCTTTTCAGGCTGAGATAAAAGCAGACACAAAAAAAGAGGCAACTTCACAAGTTAACATGAGTGAATTAACCCAAATACTTTAATGTCACGTGGGGGAGCTGAACGTGCCTCCTGTAGGAGGCTTGGTGTTGCACATCTTCCGTGTCCGGGGAAGGGGCAAATACCTGGCTGCAGAGAAACAAGTAAGCTGGCCAAAGTAACAGCTAACTGTAGTGGAGACCAGTCAGGCTCCAGGTCTCTCCTGTCCTTTTGCTTTAACCAGAAATCACTTCCSCCACCCCCAAACCCTGCATCGAATGTAACCCGAGTGAAGGACAACGGGTATTTTCACCATACAGACCCCATTCCTGCAAGCGGGGCTGTGCACGTGCCTTCCTACCTCCCTGGGAGGCTCCGCGGCCTTCGCTGGGAGGCTGCACTGGGCTTCCCAGCCCACGGCCTCACAGCGGCGTTTGCAGCTTTCTCCGACAGTGATCTAACTCCGGACTATTAAGTGCACTATGACAAAATGTTGTGATTTAAAAGATGGCATGGAAGTGGTATTAATCTTTGGAGTGCTACTGGATTTTTCCCTGGTGCAGGATATGAAAAAGGAGAGATTCTAGCCCTGTGAGATTAAATAATCATCATGGTTTGAAGGGCTTAATCTGCTGGTATACATGCTGCTGGCTTATAAGCCTCCGAGTCTGAGTGTAATTGGACGCAGCATCGGATTTGGTCGTGTGGGCTTTTCCTGGGCTTTTTGTTTGTGTCTTCATTTTTAACGTGCGATGGAGTAGAAGCGGTCTTTCCCTTGAAATGTGTTTGGACACGAAGCTATAAAGCTGTCCCCTGGCCGGTATTTCATCCGTCCCTCACTGGATGCCACGGTGTGGGGAGGGGGCTCTCTGGGGGGAAGCTTGCTCCGTGTATGAATTCAGGCTATTGTTTCAGGCGCACATCTGCCTTAAGAAATAGCACGGCACAGGCCGTCACTTATTCAGATGCAGAAGCTCCTTCCATCCCACAAGCCGGCCCATTCACGTCACATGCCCGAGGTCTCGGCAGAACGGGCTGCAGCTGCTTCAAATCTGCTCGCTAACATTAGAAGCAGTTGGACAAACTGTACTGTACTGACTACAGTGAGCCTKCTGGGCACCGAGGAAGACAGCGAAAAGATCTGGGATCCCAGCACGATGTTCTCTGAGGAGCTGTGGCTCGAAAATGAGAAAAACTGCGCAGTGGTCCACAAGTCGAAGCGAGGGAGGAAACGCCAAGAGCTCCTGGCAGTGGCCCTGGGGGTGAAGGTGGGAGTAAAGGGGGCACTTCTGTGGCAACCTCTGAAACTCTTTGCCTATTCACAGATCACCTCCTTGGTCAGAAGAGCAGCCTTAACTCAAAATGACAACCATTTCAACTATGAAAAAGCACACAATTTTAAGGTAGGCCCAACTTCTGGTTATTTTCGGCTTAAAAGTTCTGTTCTGATGCCTCATGTTTGGGGGGTTTTTTGCTGTGACTGGATTTCCTGATGCCCATCTGTACTACCTCTGTGAAAAGTATTGAAAAAAACATGTTTCTTTCTACCTTAAGTTCCCTTGACTGCATTCTTAGTATGCTTTTACATAGCTGTTTAATCAAATAATAGTTTTGCTACTTACTATTTGATCTGTATTTTAGCTCTTTTTGCCCAGATTTAGTTTTCTTTTTTGTTCACAAAAAAGGTACTTTATATTGACTCTCTTTACCTTAAAATGTATCCATTTTTAAATGATAAAAAGGCCTCTTTTCAAAATTCTAGCTATTATCCAAAGCCATTAACATTTTACCAGCAAACATTTTGTACCGATTCTATTTTCAAGAAGTTGAGAAAGCTCCGGTGCTCACTAACAAGAAGGCAGAGTGTGGCAGTGGCATTGTCTCCTACCTTTTGTTCCAGCACCATATGCTAAGGAACTGCTCTTAGAGTCCCACTGAAGTGTAGGAGTTAAGCCTGTGCTTGCATGTCAAACTAACACAGAGAGCTGGAGAAATGCAGGGGTGTTTAAACGGATGGTCTCGTTGCTGGCTCATCCATGCAAAATGCAATTCTTGCTTTTTTCCCAAGCGCTCTGTCTGGAGCACTGGAGCAGAGAAGTGACTCAGCTCTGGAAACGGACCTTCCAGGCAGCTCATGCTGAACCCTTGTGCCAAAAGGGCTGTGCTGGTTTCAGAGCGTGCCAGCCAGTTACCCTGTCTCCTGGGATCAAATTGTGGTTTGATGGTTATCGGGATGAATACCGAGAGCCAGAGAGGCAGGAACAGAACAAGAAAGCAATGCATCTTGGTTTTGAGAGCTCAGTTTGCTTAACGCTCCTGGAGGATGCCGATCTGGGTCACTGTCAGAATATTTCAGCTCATTAGCAGAGAGGCAGTTTTCTCGTATTCATCTCTGGCCTGTCAAAAAAGGAGAAATTAACACTGACTAAAGGGACTTCACTGATTTCTTGAGTTAGCAAAAAAGCTTTACTTCTTATTTCTTTATTGTATTCCTCCATGCAGACATTACTCTACTCTGCAGTGTTTCTGCTGTAGTTGGTAAACCTCTTAGTTTTCTTGTGTGGTTAAAACATCTTTTATTCTTTCTGAGTTTTGCCCTCATTATCATTTTAATATCAAAACTATTTTAGTTTGACTTAGAAAATATTTTCTCATGACTGAGACTTTTTTCCACTTTGACCCATGCATTCTTTCCTCTTCAAAATTCCCCTTGTTTTGGCTTTGATTTATAATTGGAAATGTGCCCAGTTAACTTTGCGTTTGCACAATCTAGATATTGTACAGTTCCTTTCTGTTTCAAAAGAGTCATAGTTTAACTGGCAAATCACATGATTAAAATGTATATGTATTCAAAAGCTTGACAGCAGAAAATTATGGTTTTAGACAAGTAAATGAAATAAAAAATGTAAGGAAGTAAAATTAAAAAAAGACATTATCCAGAAATAAAGGCCAGTCATAAGTGTTACATTTACTTAATGAACAAATATATTCACTATGCAAAAGCAGTTAGTTTTCCACAGGAGAATATTAAAATATGTCTAGCTGTTAAACAATAAATGTGGATAGAATGCTTAGAGTAGACTATTTAGAGTAGAAACTCAGCTAAATTCAACTCTACTATCTTTAGTGTGTTCCTATATTCACTACAAAAATGTTAAGAAATGATTTAAAAGAGAAAGAATGGCTTTATGGGTCTTGCAGCAAAATTCTTAATGGCCTTTGACAGCATACAAGTTAGGGGATTTCTCTGAAGGAGGATGCTATTTTGCCGACTTTCAAAGAGATGTCTTTCCCATTTTTAAGTGAATACTGACATGTATTGTGTCATTCATTTCAGTTCTGAGGAACAAAGGTTACATGTCACAATGTCCATCATAATCTTGCCATAGGCTGTTCTTCATGAACAAACAGAAACTCTTTAGCTCTTGTCCTGTAGGCGGGAAGAAACATAAAAATAAAGGCCACATTTTTAGTAAAACTGATGACATTTTTGTAGATCTTATATCAAGGATCTTGTAAGTTCAACTAGAAGAGAAAAAGCACAAAATAAAGAAAGAGACTCAAAGCACAAAATTCAGCACGAGATCTGGATGCCCCTCTGTCTTTTCCAAACAAACGTCAAAATTAGAAAGCAGCAATGGAGTATGGAGCGCGAGTGCCCCAGGCTATGAGATTCTGAACAACCATGCTGTCTGATTCAGACCCTCTCCCAAATTGCAAGGTACTCCAAGCCAATGAATGAAAAGAGATTTAGGATTCAGACTGACTTGTTAAGAGGTATTTAGGTTGCCCAGTGGCAGTTCTGAAGTAAAAAGTATAGCCTCTGATAATTTCACATTTCTGAGTTTAATAACATGAGATCAGATGTGCTAGACCCCCCCAGAGATGTGGCTGAAAGGGACTGGGGAGTGGGGAGTGGGAAGAGGCCGTGGTAGGTTTTTCTGTTGCCACCACACTAACGCGAGGGCCCGGCTAACTGCAGGAACAGAGGGGCTCACTCCCTCCCAAATGGTCTGGGGCACGCAAACCATCTTGGTCAGGATGATACCATGCCTTCACCTCGCTTCTCACAGGTCCCTGACAAACTAGATTCGTCCTGAGCACACCACACCATCACATGAGTTGGGGTTTGGAGCTGGCTCCTCTCTGGCAGGACAAGCTTGCCTCAGCCAGTGTAGACAGACCATAATTTATGAAAGAGAATAAATCCCTGAAGCTCTGTTTAGGAAAACACAGAGGTGATTTCTTTAGCTATGGGGGTTTCAGCCTAACTGGGCTGCAAAGTCCTCTCGCATCTCGGTAAGGTTTGGATCCAGCAGAGAGTTTGGGACGTGCTTTACCCACCAACTTCAGTGGGGTCCCTTCTGGTAGTGAGCTCAGGCTCATGTCTGAGGGTCTGCAGGGTGCAGTTTGGTGATGTCCCACCCGGTTTGTACTAGGCTAGGAAGTCATGAGAGGGCCTCTGCGCTGCTTCGGCTGAGCAAATGCAGCTGAATAATGCGTATTTGCCACAGCATTGCACCTATTTGCCACTGCAGCAGGGGCAAATCCCACAGCAGACAGGCTACCCTGTTTGCACATGGGCTACTGGAGTAAAGGGAGCTGTTTGCTGGCAAGTCAGAAAATCTGCCAGGAGAAAGGAGGCTCTGGCATAAATTTCCCCTTGTGTTATTCACCACAGATAGACACTGCTTCTGTGAGACAAAAGGTTGGGGAGAGGTTTTCTTTACAAACATCGTGAAGATGATCTGTATGTATTTAAACAGAAATAACAGCAGAGTCAGCTTTTCTTCCCTGCAAACAGCTCAGGTTCAGCAAGAGTACACCGGAGAGGAAAAATGAACATGTATTCAAGTGAAAGTCTGCAAAATCTCTGTGTTTTCTTTGGATGCAAATAGAAAAGTCTATCCAGCCAGATAAACAACAAAATTGTCTCCAAAGCAGCACCATGTAATTCCTATAAAAAACACACATTTCAATTCAAGGCAATTTTTAGTTTATTTCTGTAATACTGTTAAAGGATTATTTTGTTTTGCCACTATATTGGGACTCCTTAACTTTTGTCTTAGTTTTTCCCTCCGTAAATACTCCTTATTTAAAATACCAGACAGATAAAAACTTAATGAGATAGTAGGTATAGGATAAATGCCATCATTTGGAAGCAAGGACACTGAACTATTGAAAGGAGAAGGTCAGAGCACAGGAAGGCAACACAAATAGACCTGCAGTGTAATATTGTGTGAGAGAGCAAAGGTAGCCAACAGAGAGGATGAGTATAAGAAAGCAATTACTTTCTATTGAAGGACTTAGAAAGAGATTGAAAGGAAACAGAGTGGAAAAGTTAGAAGGAGTTAGACAATGTGGAAAGAAGATGAAAGACTAAATAGTACAGTATGTAGTCTGAAACATCACATTTTTGGTGTATATGAAGAAATATTTCACTGTAAATTCTTCTTAACAGTTTAAATTGTATGTAGACTGTAGCAAAAGCAGCCCAAGCCTATGCTTTATATACACAGAGATTTCTTGAGACTGCAGAATGGGATAGGGACAAATAATAAATAAATCTTGATCATTTTTCCAAAAACCCACGCCCAGTCCATGCATAATGATGCAGTTACAAAGGACAGGGCAACAACTGCAAACCCATCTCAGAATGCTAAGACATCTGCCATTACCTCTCCTTGTTTAAAATAGATATGAGACCAATCCTGAAGGCGAAACTCCCATTTACCATGCAAAAGTTTTGCCTGTAGCATCTACCCAAAGCTTTGGACTGAATTCAAGTGTTACATTCATTAATTTAATTCTTTCATTAATTCTTTGAAATTAATTGCTAGCCAATAATAAGAGACTTAGTTCAAAACTGTATCTTAAAAGATTTTTACACCTTCATCTAGAAACTTAAGAAGGTCTCCTTTTTTCAGTTAGAGAGAGTGGCTATTACCCTGTTTCAGCTGAACCAGAAATCACCAAGACTAGCTTTTTTAAGGGTATTTCAGTTGGGAACTTCCCATTTGAGCCAAAATGCAGAGCTGTGAGAAATTAAAGTAAATGAAGAAATAGAGCTAGCCTTTGAGGGCCGCTCAGGGAAGCAAGGGAAGGGTGCGCAGTCAGCATGCCTCAGCTGGAGCCCTCGCTGAGCGGTGCTGGCTGTTCCCCATTAATGACAGAAGAGATCAAGAAATAATCAGCTACCGTTTTCTAAATAGGCTACAGCAAGATCAGCTGAATTAAGCTTTATGTAAAGTGAGCAATAGGACCCAAATATCCTAGCAACTTTGATGTACGTTCAGCAGAATGTGAAGTGGTGCCATTTTAAAAATATTGAATGAGCTTTTACAGACACTTCTCAGCAGGTTAGCTCTTGGAAACCCCAGCAAAGCAGAAGATATAGTTAACTATATTCCCACAGCACATGTTTTTCACTCACAATTAAATGCTGATGCAGACCCACTAATTATGTGGTTATCAATCTAAAAATGCAGCCATAATTAATTGTATCTATAGTTTTGTATCCACAATTTTGTATTGAAGGTCACACAGAACATATGCCTTAAACTCAGGTCATCAGCTGATGTTAAGTATTGCTATTTACCCCAGCGAAAAGCCTTGCCTGTATTTCATGCTACTTGCTCTGCAAAATAAGCTATGAAACAGGCAAGGAATGGTAATGTACATATACATACATACATACATATATATATATATGTTTATTGCAAAGTTTTGTTTCCCAGGAGTATAAGTTTTGCTGAGAGCTAGAACAACATTTCAGAAAATAAATATGACCTAGTCAGATGTTCCAATTTTGACCCTTTGCTATCAAAAGGGAGGAAGAATTACTATTGCTTTAAGCTTATTCATGTCATTAGTGACTGTATGAGTAATTGGTCAGGAGTAATTTGTTGTCAGGCACTTCCGAGTAAAAGCGTCACATTTTTATCACTAAATCAGAGAGAGGGGTCCGTCTTAAAATTACAATATTATTTCATCTTCCTGGGTAATAGAATTAACAATACAGACTTGTATAGGTGTGATGCTGCAGACAAATGGGGCTACAACATTAGCAAGCCAAATGCGTGGCTTAAAACTTCACAAAGTTTGTTTGAGAAGGGCAACAGCCTCTCTTTCCCAGCTAAAGATTACTTTATGGAAAGTAAAAGGGTCACTTCCCCCATGCCAGCAGCTGGAAGCGGTCATTCAGCAATATGCAGGATCAGTAAGCAAAAACACAGAAAAGGAGAAGGAAGCATTAGCAGCCTGAGTGTGCATGATTTATGTTTTGTTAAGCTCAATTAAGTCTCTGGCCAGATCTAGTTCATGCCATGTCCATTTACACAGGCATAGACCTCAGTATTTACTCTTCTTTCCAATGAAAACAAACTGCTTACTTTACCAGAACGTATGTCTTAAATGAAAAGGTCTTCCATCATAGCCTTTGTAATTTTAATTGAGAAAGCAGGGTTGTGGCAAAACAGGGTGGAGGTCTTTTTTTTCATATGTACTGTTATGTGGACTGCAGCAAAATGAAGTTTGGTTTACTGAAAAAGGACCTAGCGACATCTTTTGCCTGTGTGAGATCAATTTTCTTAATACAGTGTGGAAGGGTGTTGTTTGCCTGTGCCACTAGTGGATTCAAGTGTGCAAAATCAGATCATTGCCCAACCATCGCCTGGAATAAGTGCACAAATCATTCATTATTTCCTTTGATACAATGATGCCCTTGAATTTTGTTCGGTGTCCTTGGGCATAAATGCACATCTAACACCATAGTCATAGTGTGCTAAGACCTGTGTGGTATTGCAAGTACCACCCAGATACTTCCAGTATAATTGTTTTGTGAGTACATTGGTTTTGCACTAGATCTGTGGGTGCATATGTTTATCAGGAATCAGCATGTGGTGTGATTGCAGGGATTTTCTGTCCTATCATTTCCCTTACTTTCAAGTGAGCTGTTGAAGAGAGTGTGAACCTCAGGAACAGCCCTGTTTCGTTGGAGCTAGTGAAATAAAAGCACTGGCTGCAGTTCTTTGGATTGTTAAGTTTACATTTTTCTCCTTTGACTAGTGAACCTGGTTTCCTCCCCTCTGCTGTAACTTTGCTAGCTGAAATGTCAGCCAGCAAAAATGATTTGGTTTCAGTGTCATACATACCCCAGTTCTCTGTTATGTTAAGCCTATTGAAAGATAAACTTCAAGATCAAAGCAAATTTCTGTTCCCATGGTTTATTTCATCCAGACTTTGGAAAGATGTGGGCACTGTGCGCTATAGATTTACTCCTACTGAGTCCTCTGTTGTTTATCCATTTTACTTGTTCCATCTGTCAGACCATCTGCCTCTCAGCGACCCCATTTCTTTCTTTTTCCCCCGTTTGTGTTACAGGTCCACACATTTCGAGGTCCGCACTGGTGTGAATACTGTGCCAACTTCATGTGGGGTCTCATCGCTCAGGGAGTGAGATGTTCAGGTAGCTCTTAAACATTTTCTCTCTTGCTCTTGAAATGCTCAGATTTATGTCTTCCCCCCGCCAAGTCTGCATTCCCTGCAGGCGGGAGGCATGGGGATTACTTTACAAAACGTGGCAAGAAATCCTCCTGCGTGAATTGGAGCGCTGCGGTTTTGCCCAGTCCTGGGAAGTACAGCCTATTACATATGCAGAGTTTTAAAAAGAAATGGTATGTATGCAGCACCTGCAGGCCAGGCCTGCTGTTAGCCAAGGAGAGCATCTCTGATAGAGCAGGTAAAGATCTTCTTGCTTTCCAAACGTGAAAACCTAACACAAATGGGACGGCAGGCTTTCCCACTTGCCATACTGGAGTGCCTGAGTTTACACAAATACACAAAATCTACTGGAAAAGAAGCTGGACTGCCCTTTCTTTGGGAAAATTGACCGTAGCTTTCCAAACACAGCATTTAGAAATGTTGTCCTGCTTATTTTCCTGCCTCGGCTGGTTTAGAAATGAAGCCATCAGCCCTTGTTCACTGAAGGTGACATCCTTCTGGTGGTACCTTGGTCATGCCCATGCCTGGGCTATAGATCATGAATTCTTCTTGTGTTCTTTATTGTGTCTTCAGGTTGTCCCCTGGAAATGCCAGCCAGCAACTAGGCTTCATAGCTCATCTTTTTGCCACCAACTGTTGAAAAGTGCCCTTGTCTGCAAAAAAACCTGTCACCTGTTTCCAGTAAAAATACTGTGTGTTGCTGCAAGCCTTAAATATCCTACCTCGAGGGAAAGCAAAAAATAATGACCTTCATTGTCCCAGAAGGATTCGTTCTCTGGTGCCTCTGAACTGTATTAGCATTTTAATGGCTTTTTAATTATTTTAAATTTGTTTGTTCTCGTGTGAAAAAGAATCATCTTACAAAAATGCAATAATCATTACCTCATGATCTTTTTGATTCAGGAACTGAAATTGGATTTGGTGCCTTGCAAATGGGGTTTCATAACTTCATTCTTTTCTTTCATTTTTCAACTGAATATGTTGCTGTCTTACCTTTCCCTGCCCTAACTTCTGGATGTTCCTGAACTCAGATTGGCACCTAACATGTTTAACCCCAACATCTGCCTTTCCAGGGTAGAGGAGGTGACTATTACATAAAATTTAGACAGCAGTTTGAAGAATCAAAATACCTTTCAGAAATTTAAAGTATTTGAAAGTGCAGTCACAGTTACTGTGACGTCTTTTCTGCCTGTAGATGAATAATGATAAAACAAAGAGTATGAAAAGAAAGTAAAAAAAAAAGAAAAGGAGTAACTGTTTGGTTTTTAAGCTATTTGATCTTAAACACAAGATCAAAAACTGATCCGTGCAGGAACTGGCCATCACTAGTACATAGAGCTGTATTTGTTCACATACATAAAATATTAAACTTATAAAAAGGCRTATTTATTTAGTATGAAACATAATACTCCCTCTTATTAAATTACTAACATTTAACTCTAAGTAGACAGATGCATTTGGATTTAACTTCACATGCTTGGAAAAGAGCACTGAAAACAATGCAGGGAGGATCCTAACTGCAGCTGCTCACATTTGTTTAGATTTCACAGAACAATAATGTATTATCCAGTAATTACTGCATGAAGAAACACACAAAACCCCCCAATTTTATTAAACATGTAGGTGTGTTTGTAGTGACGATAAGCTTTTGCTTGATTAGTATTTTATAGAGAATGTTACTGAAATGTTTTGCAAGTAATAGAGACGTGTTTATGTTTTGAATGGCTCAGGCTGTAAATCTACATGAAAAAGCCGTAACTTAGTAGTGGTGATACTAGAAATGTTAAGTTACCCAAAAGGTACTGTCGGTGACAGGCATGACTATGGGAAAGCATTAAAATAGCAATCACATTTCTGGGAGCCAGTGTTACTCACGAGGTTGGTGTTTGCTTTCCTGAGGCTTATAAATTTATTTGGCTGAACTTTTGAAGCCATTAGAAAAACTCAATTTGTGGAGATCAAGCAGTGATGTTTAAGTTAATAGAAACCTACCAGTGTAACCAAGAGGAAAGTCTGACTCTGGAATAAGACACCGAGAGCAATTTGCAGTCTGAATCACTTTTGTTTACATCATGCCTTTCACGGCATTTTATATGCTTCAGCTGACTTACAGACTAAACACTGGGGTCACCTTAGTCACCAGTGAAGTGACGAGATCGGGATGGCRAGGTTGTGACCGCTTAGCCGCCCATGCCAAAACGCGGCACTGCAGGAACGCAGAAGGGGAAGGGCAGCACACCGGCTCAAGCAGAGAGAGAATTTAAGTGCTGAGGTGAATTTTAGGTCCTCAGTCCTTTAGCAGTGCTAAGCCACAAGCTGGCCTGCAGAAGACAGTCATTAATGTACTAATTTTATAAAAAGCTAAGCTAAAATGCCCAGAAGTTAAGTCCTGCCCTATCAAAAGCAACACCTAGAGCTAAGCGTCTGACTGTGAGCTGACCCAGGCATCTGCAGCTGTGCAGCAACTGTAACCATCAGGCCAGAGGTGGGGGAAGAACATTCACAGCTTTTATAGCTTTTTAAGCAATTATGCTGGAGTTCACTTCTGCCCATAACTTTTTAAAAGAGATTTCTGTTCTTGTCTTTTTCCTCTTCAGTAATTCAGCAGCACAGTGAACTGAATGTCACCAAATCCTACCAATCTTATATATTGAGAGGCCATCAAAGTCACTAGAGAGTGACATGAAACATCTTATTTATTCTAGCTTTGCTGAGTGATGGGAAAGTTATGCCTCTTGCTTGGTGTGGGCTAAAGAAATAAATGGTTAGAAGAAAAACTCTCGGAATTAGTATTAATTAGTTAACCTGGCAAACTTTGCTTGCAGACTGTGGGTTGAACGTACATAAGCAGTGCTCCAAATACGTGCCCAACGACTGTCAGCCGGACCTCAAGAGGATAAAGCGAGTCTACTGTTGTGACCTGACCACACTAGTGAAAGCCCACAACACCCAGAGGCCGATGGTTGTGGATTCTTGCATCCGAGAGATTGAAGCGAGAGGTTTGTAAGAGTTTGAAACTGTCATTTGGCTAAAGCAGTGTGTTATGCTTTGAAAAGCAGCGGACACAATAAAATAAAAACGAGTTGAATTACAGGCTAAGGTAGGACAAAATAGTATGTTCATGTACACTGAAGACAGGATGAGAGAAGGGTTTTTTTAGTGGAGGTGATGCATTGCTTTGCATCAGCTAGTAAAATTAAATCGTGACATTTCATAATGCAATTTACTGGAATGCTTCTTGAAAAACATGTCAAAACATGTATTATGTTACACTTTTGAAAGGGGTGAACTTTAAAGTGAACTTTAATTTCATGTTTATGTGTCTTTTTTCATTACTTTTATTTTCTTTTAGCATACCTAGGGACACTTCTAATTTCAGAGTAATCAGTTTAAACCAAACCTGTTGTTAATAACCTTTCAGGGCATCATGGGAAAGCAAACACAAGTGAATGGAAATTACTGAGCCAAATGAGGTCGCAGACTGTGGCATTTTGCGCTACATTGCAAGCTGCTCAGGGCAGCACCCTTCACATGACACTCCGCTATTGACTGATGGGTGCCGTGGCTCAGACGGCATGTCACAGCCAAAACTCCAGCTGGTGACAGGTTTTGCTGCACAGAGAGGCATGCCAGACTGAAGAAATACCATCTCCCCTGCAACAGAACAATCAGATCATGTATTTTTGCTTTTGGTAGCAAATGTGTATGTCATGTTACCCAAAAAGCCAAATTTCCCGGTCAGTTATAGCTTTAGCACAGAAATCTCATAATGTTGAGTTCATGGCATCGCAGTAATCTGCATGGCAACACATTGATACTAGCCATAGGGATTTCCAAGCCACACTTCATCTACTGAAATGGATCAAAGATTTATAGTTAAATCCCCTGCACTGCTCCGTAAATCTCTACCAGGATTATATCATCACTGCAGGGACAAATAGAAAGAATAGTTGGGTCTAAGACAAAAGAGCTTTACTGAGTCAGATGAAACAGCAGGAAGCTACGCTGCATTTGAGATATAAATACTTGTGCATTTATTGGTTAAGAGAAATCTGCCCACTGTCTGTCTTCTCAACATCTCTCACTTTCTTTAATTGCTGTAGAGCTATTCATTTTATTTTAAAATGCTGATTTTGTTGTTAAGAAAACAAAGTGTATCGGATGTAGGTTAGCATGGTGCATGGTCACAACAAGGAGCTCTGGGATTAAAACAAGTGACATCTGCCTGACTGTGTTCGGCGAACGGCCTACTCTGCCGGCCACCCTTTCCCGTGGGCATGGAAAAAGGTGGAGTGTTGTGCCAGTGAGCAGCTCTCTAGCGGTGCAAGAGCAATGGAAGGGTTGTAATGACGGGGAGAACAGCCTCTGTCACATGCATGCCTTGTGTGTAACTAAAGGGTGACAGCAAACCTGGGAACAAATGGGATCATAGGGGAAGGCAGTATTGTTTGCATTGCTATTTATCATTAAGCAACCAGTAAGAAGACCTTTAAAGCTTTACTAACTGTATATAAATCCAGAAAAATCTCCCAGATAAAATGAATATTTCATGATAATATTACATGCCTCAGCATTAGCAAATTGCATTATTTTCCTCTAATATTATCTATTATGTTCCTAACAAAATCAGAAAATACAAACTTTTAAATTCTTTAATTCTTTAGAAAACAATTTTAAATTACCTTGATTCTTCCTCAAATGCTTTGAAGTTTAACATTGCCATTAGTATTTTTGCTACAGTTATTAGACCTACATTTACTTTAGCTTTGTTGTTTTTAAGCCTAAATATTTGTTGGTTGTTAAAACAAAGTTAACCAAGAATTTTATATTTCAGGTTTGAAGTCTGAGGGTCTCTACAGAGTTTCAGGCTTCACTGAGCACATTGAAGATGTGAAAATGGCCTTTGATCGAGGTATAACTTTTTTAAATTTTTACAATTTTTTATCAAAGCTTTCAGTTTAGGACGTTTCAGTTATTTTCATATTTRCATTAGGTACCATGATAATGCAGCTGGTATATAAGCAGAAATACAGAAAGCAGCCTGTCTTTTCTGTTTTTTTAAATAGATCTGCAGTACTTTTCATAAGAAGAAAATTATATTTCTTAGTTAGAAGGAATAATTAAATACTCAAGAACTAAAGCTGGGCAGAGAAGCTAAGCTCGGGTGACTGGGTGATTGCTCAATCCAGCAACACAGTCCGGGTCCCTAGTTCAAGTGTGAGCCTAGATAGGACCAGGGAAAAGTTCTTAGTCCTATTTAGCAGACTCAGTGTTTTATAATGAGGATCTGTTTATGAGCTTAAGAACCAGGAACTCCAACCTGGGACTCGGTCCGCACGTGGCCTTGCTCTCAGCACTGCCCACCCCATGGCCATTTCATGTCTGCACAAGAGACCAGAGGAGCCTTAGGTGGATTAACTGCACAGCATATTGCAAAACTGTAATAATTAATACACTGCCTGTTAGTCGTCATTACCATCCTGGTAGCCCTTCTGAATTAATTTGGCTGATTGCCTTAGTTCTGGTCATGCAAGCGGTCTTTGCATACATGACTAATTTTAAGTATATATGTAAGTGCTGCAGAGCAGGGCCTTCATGAACAGGTAACACTTTTTCAGGGGCAACATTTAAGAAGATATGTCAATATTCATCTCTTTTCCCATAAATAGTGTCTTCCCTCCTACTTCATTTTTTCAAGTATAACATCTGCCATGTTAGGAGAAAGATTGCATCATCATATAGATGTGGGTCCGGGTTGGGGGGGCCCGTGGTGGGGCTGGAGCGCAGCAGCACTGCGGCATCGCAGGGCAGGGACTGATGGCTCCGGGCTGGGCTGCAAAGGTCTCTGGGGCCCTTGGGGCCCTAACACATGCTACACTTACTGTGCCTGGACAGTTATTCTCTGGAGACAGCTTGCCATGCAGCTCTCCTTGGCAAAGAAAATCCAGCTGTGGCGGTAGGAATTCCTTAAGTGACTGTTTTCATCAAAAAATGAGACAACCTTTGAAAAATGCTGCATATCTTAAAATGGTGTTGGACGCTGCAGTTGTGAACGTACACACACACACAAATCAGGGCTGGAGGCAGCCATGATTTGGATAAAAGAGATGCAAAAGGATATGGCTGCTCTCCTAGGATGACATTTACTGTACATGTACCACTGCAAGCAGTGCCACGGAGAGGATCGCAGAGTCCCCATAGGTCCCGCGCTGCTCCTCCAGCTAGGTCTGGGCTGACAAACCCTTTTGCTGCGGGGATTAACTCTCTCCYCCACCAAGTGTCCTAACCTGAGTGAAACTGAGAAGCAGGAGCATGGAGTGAAGGGGGAAGAGTTTGGAGAAGGCAGCTGGAAATTTATAACCAAGCACATGACTTGAATACTATTGCAGTTGTAGTTGCTTTGTAAATGCTTCTAAGCATTGGAGCCAGTTTAGTTTTGTAAACAGAATATTCTGTTATTATTGCCTGCGCTCATGTCATCAAGCTGGTGGCAATAAACACTTGAATGAGACCCACAGCAAGGAAGAACGTGTAGTTTACTGGCAAAGAAAGCAGTATCTTGTAAGAGGAAGAATAAAGTCACTGACAGTACTGGATTTCCAAAGGGAAAAAAGTGTGGATAAACATGGAAGCAGAGAAAGCAAGAACTGCATTTGTATACCCAGGTATACACTGGCTATGGGGATAAGTTCATTACTGGGCGTAAATTAATAAAAAGCTGTATCTTCATTTTCTTGGACAATCCCATGAGGGCAAAGGGATGTGAAAGGAAAGAAAAACCGTTGCCATGAATAATGCTAAAAGCCCTGGAAGAGTGAATGAAAACCTGTTCTAAGAACGTGTGGCCAGACTGTTGCTGAGCCTAAAAGCTGTGAGCTGCGCTTTCCCGTTTCGAAAACGTTTTCTCCCCATCCTGAGATGGAAAATGCAGACCAGTATTTTTTGCAGGAAGGGATTTAAAGAAAACCAAGATGGATTTTTTTTTTGTTCTGACTTGGGGGCTGCATGACGAGGAGGTGGTGGTCAGCTGGCAGAGCGGTGAATTGGCAGGACGCTTCCCACCTGACAGCTCCGGGCTTGCTCGCCCGCCGGATCCTGGTTTGCAAGGCAGAGACCCCGGGCTGCCTTCTGCTCGCCAGCCCCGCAGCTGGGACGCTGCCTCCTCTGCGCTACCCCTGCTTCACCCCGGAGCCACAGGGGCGAGGAAGGCAAGGTCCCAAGGACGGGTGCAGCCCGCAGCCCCAGCCTCGGCAGCAGAGCTGGGAGCAGGCGGCCGGCCGTGACCGTCTGCCCTCCAGCAACGCCCGCAAGCTTTTTGCTCCAGTTGCCTTCTCTGCCCAGAAGGTGAAATTCGTGAGCGTTTTCCAGACCTGTTGCTTCCACATTCACTACAGGAGATTAATGTATGTTTGGCAAAAATGAAGATTTTCTGTAAGATAAAGATTGTGCCTGAAATATGAAATGGAAAATTCCATTTAACAGGTCTTGCAACAGAAACAACCTTATCTGTGGTCATGCCACTGTCTCAGACATCTCTGGAGCGTGCTGTATAGCAGAAGGTAAATGTGTTTTAAAAGAGCTTGGAATATTTAGCCGTCAAAGCAAAGGTGGAGAGTTGGGGTACGGACCCAGAGAAGGGAACTGTTTAATCTAACGGATAATCTTATCACAATAGCAGAGGATATACCCTGGCCACAGATAAATTTAGTTGGACAATGTAAAGACCATTTTCTAACCATTTGAATAACAGCATTCTGAAACAACCTTCTAATCAGAGTAGGGAAAAAAAATAGTTTTAAAATGGAGGTTGAGCAGTTTACAAAGAGGATTTTGTGGCATGGTGCCTGTAGTGGTGAAGTACTTGCTGGTTTTACTTCTAAGTCAGTCCCAGTGCACCTGGCTACAGTACTAGTATGTTTTCACATCTCTGGAAATACAGCTCTTAATAGATGGTTTTGAAAATAAACAAGCAAGGAGTCCCTCCATTTTAATACATAGGACACATACTTCAAATAACACTGGAAGGCTTTCCAGTTTCACAACCTCTTCATCAAGCCGCGGGAGACAGAGGCAGCGTAATGCAGAGACCAGGTGCCCGGGGCTGACGGCCGCGCGCTACCCCTCCGCCTGATTTCATTTGCAGCTGAAGGGGGACAATGCACAGAAGTCAGCCTGCCCGGGACTCGTCGTCCTGGCTCTGTCGCAGAGACACTCTCTTGTGCCTTCCAAGAATTAGAATGAGAACAGAGGAGCAAACAGGTTGGAAAGTTAACATCTCAGGACAAGAATGGTATCCTATGGTACGTTGTTTTGGTCCAATAAAGCTGTGACACTTACTATTAAAACTGGGAGAAGCTGGCCCTCATCTTGTTTAAAGGAAGGCTCCCTTCCAAAGCCAACGGGGTGTAAATGGCCCTACTGTAAATGAGAGTTGGGCTCTCTGACACACTGACAATGTTCCATTTTAGTGATTTTTA
Organism: Apteryx rowi; assembly: GCF_003343035.1. Taxonomy (NCBI): domain Eukaryota; kingdom Metazoa; phylum Chordata; class Aves; order Apterygiformes; family Apterygidae; genus Apteryx; species Apteryx rowi. Next base: position 502,727 of record NW_020450784.1, read on the forward strand.
TAATGAGAATGAGAGGAATAATGTGGATTTATTTAATCTTGTGAATGTTGGTGCTGTAGAACAACAGTTGCTCTCTGTGAGCATTGTTGAGCTGTGGCCTTCTGACAGCGATGCAACGCTTATTGTGCAGGTTATCCACAGAGCTGCCACTGTCATAAACGCCTGCTGCCCTTCCCCTTGTTGTTCAATGGCTGGCTGGTACTATACACTTGCTAAAAATATTGTGCTGTTAGATATTACATATGAGTACTTAGAGGCATCCTAACTCAGACTCGCACTCTTGTGCCAGTGTACCTGGAAACTTGTTCAATTCCAAAACCAAGAAAAACTACAAAGAAGCACATTAGCTTGAGGAAAGTTGTGCAATAAAAACAGAGCATTAAGGAACAAGTAACTTAAGTGTAATTCAGTATTCAGAGGACATAGCTGAGGTTTTAAGAACACAATACTTACTCCATTTCCTTGTCTAAACTCTTTATCTATTTACCTGGCTTCCAAAGTCAGGTGAAACCTTTACAGAACAGAAATTAGACTTTCCTTGACTTGAGATATCCATACTTCAACATAACGCAATAAAATATGTTGAGAGAGTCAAAGTAACAGGAAAAGAGGAATGACAGGTTTGGGGGGGGAGAATTAAGTTAATAAAGCTTAAATGAACTAAATGTTTGTACCCTAGTATAAGAAAGATTGCATTAACACATAGCCACTGCATTAATATTGAAAGTGCTAAATACAATCTGTGGAAAGTTATTGTACTGAAGAGTTAAAAAGATAGTTGTGGGAATACCATATAAAATATATGTAGTTCATACAGTGTGTTAGTGCAGATGTAAAATACATCGTGACTTTGCCTGCAATTAATTAGTTTTTCCTTCTTAGTGCTCTGAATTTTAAGTGTGTTTGAACAAAATACAAATCCAGGAATTTGGGGAGGACAAGAAATAAGTGTAGCCTGCCAAAGGGCCTTCAGTGGCTAAAATTCAAAGAAAAAAAAGACAATCCAAAATCTACCAGTGGAAAGGAACTCCCCCCCTTCCCCTACATACCTACTGCAGAAGTATAGAAATACTGTAACAGACGTATCATTGTGCTCACTGTAAAAAAATTGTCAGTGTGTTTCCAGTGGATCTATATTTGTCTCTGAAGTGAAGAGAAAAATCTTTGACTCAGGAATTAATGTGTTTTTCCTGCAGTAAGCAAACAGATAAAAAAGAGGTATGTTTGAAGTACATTTCCTGTAGCTGAAGTGCCCCTTTAAGGAAGCGTGCTGTGCTGCTTTGTAAAAGTACTAAATAAATAACACTTCCATTTAGTGTACTGGTGACCTGGATAATAGATGCAACCTTCTCCTTTACTATATCTGTTCTGATGCAGCTGCTGTCTCCTTGAAGGTATCTGTTTTCAGTGGAGCATTTTGAGTGCACAGTGTCCATCAATTAAATAGAGCTCTCTACACAACGCTTTATAACACCACTCATGCTACCGAGCCTGGAACGTGTGGATTAAACAAAAGATTGGAACAGTGTAAACATTCTCCTAGGGGTTATTGATGCTGTATTAAATTCAGTGCTGATGGATGTATTCAAACTGCTCAGCTGCATCAAGAAAGGCTGCTTGTTTTAAACACTTAAGCACATAATCTCCTTTTGATGAGAACATGTAGCACTATTAGTCTTAATGAGAATTATGTGTGTACATTGGACAGGACATATCCCTTCAAGATTAATGCCATAGGTTTGTATAAAATGTCTACAATCAATATAAACTGTTCTACTCTGCTGTGAAAGCCTTTATCACCATCTTGGAAGCAGTGCATCAAGCACACCCACTCATCTGTCTATATCAGGGCTTGTCTACAAGCACTAGTTATTGTGAGACAAGCAAAGCAGTGGATTTACAGCATGTCGGCGCCTCAGTGGTAGCAGGCCAAGTTCATGCTTGTACCTCCTGGCACATACAAGCAAACTCATGTCCATCACTCAAGTAAGCCTAACCTTGCATGGCCCAATTATCACATTGTCCGGAGTTCTTTATGTCTTTATCTTCACTGCCTACTGTGAGGGGAGTTCTGTTATCTTCACTTTACAAGTGAGGAATGGGAGCTAAAGAGTATAATTGGTCTCAAAGAAGTCTGAGGAAAAGCTGGGAATTAAAGCCAAGCAGCCCCAGGCCCTGCTTGACCAGTGCCCTTACCTTGTCTTTCTAATGGCAGATTGTAAAGGGGCAGCCCCAGAGAGGGGACAGGCACTCTGCCTTAGAGCAGGGGAGGACAGCAGAGTTTCTCAGACTGGAGAAAAAAATGTGCCTATCAAGGTACAAGATAGAATAGAATGGAAATAGTCATTTAAACTTGAAAAATCATTTTAATTCAGTCTTGCTGGTAGTTATTGTAATTTCACTTCTTTAAAGCCAGGGACTTATTAACATCAATTGTAAATTTCAGACTCATGTGATTGATTTAGAATGCTCTGTAAAGGAGTTTTAACTTACTGTATTACAATATATGGCAAACAAAATATATGTCATTTTGGTTGCATAATTAATTTATTTGGCCATTCATCCATTGCAGCTATCCATATTCATTTAACTGAAATTATGATCCACATTTCAGAATAATTTGTGTAGCTAAATGCCATAGCACTTCTGTTTAAATTCAAATCTTTACTGTAAACAAGTAATTAAAATAGGAAGACATTAGAGGAACATCCAAATAATAAAAAGGCCTTGGGACTAATCACCATGAAGAGATTGGTGCAGGACTTATAAGAGCTGGTGTCTACTCTGAATTTTGCTTCTGGTCTCCTGAGGGATGTTGGAAAGTAGTGTTATTTCTCTGTGCCTCTGCTTCCCAAATCAAAATAAAAACAGTGATTCATATTCCTTTGCATCGTGAGATCTGTGGATAAAAAATACAACATCAAAGCAAGGTATTAATAGTTTATTTTCAACATCTAATAAATGGGCCAAATTCAACAAATATATTATTCAACATGACTTCTGCATTCAACACTAATTCATCGTATGTGAGATGGCGCACTGTAGATCTTGTTGATGTAATCACCAGCTTATCCAAAAGATGTGAGCAAATAAATTATTTACTAAATGATAAGGAAATTACCATTCCTCATTCATATACTGAAGAGTTTTCAGCAATATATTATCCCTTAAGCTTTCTAAATGCTTTCAGTTTGTTTTTTTCATGTCAGACTGGACACAGTAAATCTGAATTAGAAGCCTAGCCTTGCATCAGTCAGAATTAGACTGTTTTCAAAACGATTTCTTTCTCCTCTTCTAGATGGTGACAAGGCTGATATTTCTGCCAGTATCTATCCAGACATAAACATTATTGCTGGAGCACTGAAGCTATACTTCAGAGACTTACCAATTCCTGTGATCACCTATGACACCTATTCCAAGTTCATAGAGGCAGCAAGTAAGTATTGCATAGCRATTTGCACTGCTCTTTAATTACATTTCCCATCTATAAAGATGCTTACATTAAAGAAAAAGCCAACAAACTGGAAACAAGGACGTTGTTCTGTTCATTACTTCTCTGCCCTGTACTTCTCTCACGTGAAACTTGCCTGACTGTTGATGCAGCAGGGACAACCTACAGGTAAAAAGATACAAATAAATGTATAGCATAAAAATAACTCACTAGTTTCAGAAAGTGTGATTTCGATATCAGCCAGTGAAGCTACACCTTGCCCTGGGCTCGGTCTTTAAACGGAAGTGTTTGCTCTTTTGTTCTGACCTACCCAAATTCTACACAAAGAGGCAGAATGTCTAATGCCATTGCAAGGACTGAACGTGGCACTGGGAGGGTGCCAGGGCTGGCATGACCGCCGCAGTGCTGGCTGCCGGGGACGTACGAGCCTGCACGATCAGTGAGCTCTGTCAGCACTTGGGCCTTGCGAGTGCTTCCCGTTTCCCCACTGGTGTGCAACCTTCCCTCCACCTCCCATAGCCTGGGCACTAGAGCTGCACTGTTCTCCAGCAGGTCCCCATCTTCAGTCAGGCACGGATCAGAGCCATGAGGCACCCCACAAAGCACACCTGCCCCACAGTTTGGGTGCATCCCCCATTCACTAGATCCTACAGCATCTAACCCATGTTCAGATAGGAAGCAGCATGCACTGACCCCCCACAGAGCCAGCAGGCGATGGGTGCACACTGTCAGGGAGGGAAGAGGGCAGCAGCATTCATTGCTCTGGTTCTAACATGATGCTGGCAGAGAGTGAGAGATAAGATTTACCTCAGATTCTACTCTCCAGGGCACAGCTTTCCACAGTATGATAGTCACTAATGAAAACTCAGCAGATAGAATTGCATCAAAATGATCAGCAAAGATTTCAAAGATCTGAGATCTCTAAGAAGTAGCATGCTTTCTTCTTTAAAAAGTGTCCTTAGAGCTTTTGAAATGGCATACGGCACATCAGTAGTCAACAGGAGCAGTGTTGTGTGTGACTATGCTGGCTCACCTTCCCTTCTGGCTTACCCCACCTCGCACTCCCCTGGCAAGCACAGATGCCTCTCTCTTGCACTCCCGTGTTCCTCTTGTGGCAGAGAAATTGTTCTTGCTTGTCACTAGTCTTACAAATAACAAGCTTAGAGAAAGCAATTCCTATCATGTCAATCTACCAACCTTTAAAAGCAGAACATAAAGATTTTTAATCTTCTAATTCAAACACTTGGTGCCTTTTTTATGAAAAGTCATGCAACAGATACAACTCTGACTCAGCTCACAGCCTAGGAATCTATATTTTTCATGTAAAATACATGTAAATCCTGCTCAAATTTTCAGAGAGACTGACAAACAGTCTTAAATGAGCATCGATGATCTCAGATCACTGATACCTGTGTATTTAAATATGTTCAGACATCTTTCTTTGCTTATGTAATGTTACATCATTTCAGTGTCTCTAGCAAAACTTTAGCATAGCTCAGTATATTCAAGCAGAGTCTCTGAAGCATATGTCCACATTCCCATCTCCTTTTGAAGGCTATGATAGGTAATCTTATCTAAGTTTTTAAAGAATCAGTTCCAGACAGAGTATTATGAAGCAATTATGAAGCTCAGCTACTGTAGATACACTGACCTGTAGATAGATATACAGACCATATTGGTAGACTATGGGGTGGTCTTTGTTGCTGATTTCTTTGTAAGATCATTTTTTGAGGCTGCGAAGGTTGCTGATAAGCTCCCTATTTATGAGTTTGATATTTAGCCCTACAAGCACAGTCAACGGCTTGTAAATGACTCCATAATAATAACTTAGCTTCCTGAATTTATTGCCTGTTTACAAATGGAAAGCYATATTAACATTAGTTGTTTGTTGTCTTATAGAAATCTCCAATCCTGATGAACGACTAGAAGCAGTCCATGAAGTGTTGATGTTACTCCCTGCTGCTCACTATGAGACACTTAGATACCTAATGATTCATCTCAAAAAGTGAGTTAATTGGCATGCAGGATAATACTTGGAGAGTTTACAAGTTTTCTGCCTTGAAAGAGAGATGTTGCAGAAAGTACCAATAAAGCCTCCGTTAGGGCACTGCCACTAAAGCAATTATGTTACAAATAAACAGACAAGCTGTGTTTGTGTAAATGCATATAAACTGTGCACATATATAACATAGCTCCTTCTGTCAGCAAATCACTGCAAGTCTTTGAAGAGTTAATTCAGATTTGTCACATCTCTCTGAGGTAGATAATATCTGAAAAATACCAGAATGATAGTTACTTTAGAGATGTGCTAGATGTGCTGTGGCAAGTCATTTGATCATGCTTTGCTTCTGACTCCCCTTACCTCCTGATTTGTCCTCCTGAACTATAACCCTAAAAGGAAAGAACTGCCTCTTACTAGTTTTTTGCTCACATCACAGTTAAGCCAAGAATCAAGCAGGGCCTATTTTTATACTACTAGTAAATAGCTATACAGGCACACTTAACAGTTATTTCATATTTCTTTCAGTTTTAAACACACTCTGCCTTACTCACTTTCCAAAACTTCTTTGGTCATAAGGAATATAAAATTTGCAGAAGTGCTTAAATTCCATTTTGAAAGTGACTTGGGAATTTAGTGCCATATTTTCAAAGCTTTTAGCTAGATACCAAGGCAAATTATGAAGTGTACCAAGGAGGGATAAGATGCCTCACCCACCAATTTCAAGCTAAAATGTTTTTCAAAATCATGCTAATGCTACTTTGCTATTTTGGGCACCTAGATGCCTCATAAAGTCTTGCTTGTAAGTTTTTGAATATTGAAGCTGAGTAAAGACTAACACTGTCATTTTAAAGCAGCTCTTCATTTAAGCATATATTGCCTGAGGGATGTGCCTTTTCTCTCATTAAAGTTTATGGGATACTTGGAAACAACAAAAAAGGGGGTAAGGCAGAAACAAAACTGTTTGCCTTTGTCACAGCAAATCTTTGATCATCCTTCTTGGCTGTACCACTACTTGTAACTACTTGGCTGCAAATGGGGTGTTTTCTGTTCTTGAGACAGATCTTCATTATTAATACTGACCTGAAAAAAAAGGACTTCAACTCACATAAAACTGCATTAGAGAGCTTCTGTGAAATGCACTTCATGCTTAATCAGGTTCTCATTATGCAGAGACTTCCCATTTTGAATTGGCTCAGGTCATTAGCCTGAGTAATTTTTTCTTTTGATGAGACATTACCTGGGCATGCAGGAGCTTCTTTGGACTCTGCAGAAATGAGATGTGTAAGCACCCACCCCTTTCAGCACACATGCCTGGACAATTCCAGATGTACCACATCAGCTTTTAGGAAGACCTGTGCAGACTTTGGACAAGTCAGGGACCCACATACAGGATCAGTACTTTCATGTCCTGAGAGCAAATTTCTAAAGCTAAGAATTTACTCGCCTTCTTTCTTTTTCATGAACCGCAGTACAGGCAGCTCAGCCGTTGAGCTGAACTGCTGATGAGACAAAAAAATCCAAACAGCTGATTAATCTTTCTGTCTCAAGTACCTGCAAGTCAAGCAATGGACTTCCTTTCCTTTTCCAAATTATAGTTTTCAGCATCAAGTGCCTGTCAGGTCCTACAGACACTCTGCCAGAGAGATCAGAATGAGAGAGAGAAAGTTCCTTTAGGTTGAGAACATGCTGTTCTGTAGTTTAAACACAGAGTCCCAACTCCAACCCCATAGATCCTGTGCAAACAAAACATGCACTGATGTCAAGGAATCTGTTTGTGTAAAGATTGCAGGATCACAGCTCTATGCTAGTATTGTGTTTCAATAGAAAAGAAACTGCACTGAGTTCTTGTCATATGCACTTCATATTTCTTTATCAGGCGGAAGAACACTAAATCCAGCTCAATCAAAGAACAATAAGTTTTGTATTGCTTTTGAAACATTAGAACTTCCTTTCCTGAATCTGTTTATTGCCCTTCTTCCTCCTCTATTGAAAGAATAGCCTAGCCTAGTCAAGAAAATCTGGCAGAGGATAGTATCAGCAATAAAAAATGTGCTTGTCAGTCAGTTAATTAACTGTTTGCTGTTTAACTTGCAGAGCAGTTTTCTTCAGTCAAATAGGAACATTCTTTCTGACAACTTTTTACTCAAAATTGGAGGAAATATAATAGAAAGAGTAGTCTCCTATGTGGTGAAGTACATGCTAGTAAGACGCATGTGTCATTGCATAGCTGCATGCTGCTGCACGCAGACACAGGAGGAAAGCAGAGAAGTTATTCATCTACTTGCACGGTAGTGGCAGGGGCTAGGCAGAGCCCAGATTTGCCTTTTCTCCCTGCAAAGCACCAGCTAGCGTGCATGTGCTGGAAAGTGGGGAGGGGGGGCATTAGCAGATTTCTGTCCTCCTGAAAGCAAGCAAGAACTGTGTTTTTCTGTGCTTCTCCTAGAATAGAGCCACTCTTTGAAGAGAGCTAACAGTAGAGGCAAAACCTAGTCTTACTTGGACCTTGCAAACACAGGAAGACCAGATTACCTCATTCAGTTTCAGTCTATTTGTGTTCCCCTGATGGCATGAGGAAATCCACTGCCTACTGCTGTCCAATTGGGAATTGCTATGGCCAGAGGCAATCTTAGCTATTGCCATGAGAGCTGGCTCCAGTGCCAGATGTGCTCCACCCTGGCAGAGGAGCTGTGCTGGGAGGAGATATCAAACTTCACCGTGCTCTACTTAGTAACAGCAAGTGTCTGGTCCATGGGGGACCATGACCTACTAAGTGATTGTGGCTGTGTCTCTGTACTACAGTACAAAAACACTCTTAAGACTGAACTCAAATGCCAAAGGACTGCTGGGACAACATCAATGTGATGAAGCTGTCCTATGTGGACCAAACCCTCGAGCACACCTTGCATTTTCCAGTAGGCCTAAGGGCCCACTTCTCTGCAGCTTGGACAATCCCTGGCAGTCTGTGTTTGCTGCAGCCTTGTAGCCCATCTATCCTTGTATTTACATGACAAGACCTATGTCAGGGGAAAAAACAGCCTGGGCTCCTTCCTAGAAGTACCTCTGTTCTCTGTCAAGGATAGATGGCATTTGTAGCAGTCTGACTGCAGGGTAGGGGAATGTTCCATACATCATAATGTAAACTGTGATCATGCAAAAAAGCAATTGCCTCTAATTCTGATACCTTAAATGTGAGCCACATGGCCAAATCACTTAAGAGTTGCAGGAGGGGTGTTCAAAGGCACTGGACTATACAGCCCCACCATAACTGCATTGTGCTTGCTGTGGAAATAGTTACTATGTTGAGTGTAAGTAAAAATTGTTACTGAAAATGCCATTATCTAGCAATATTTGTTATGGAGCAGGGCCACAGAATAAAGATACAATATGTTCTTTTCTTATGGTAAGTAAACAGCTACTTACTTTTTTTTTTTCTTTCTATTTTAGGGTTACTTTGCATGAAAAGGAGAATTTTATGAATGCTGAAAACCTGGGAATAGTGTTTGGGCCTACTTTAATGAGACCTCCAGAGGACAGTACCCTTGCTACTCTGAATGACATGCGGTACCAGAAGTTAATTGTGCAAATTTTAATAGAAAATGAAGATGTTCTCTTTTAGACAGACAGAGACATATCTTCATAGCCATTTATTTTGAAACAAGTAGTTTGAAGGAAAAATACATTTCTTTGCAATTTTTAAAAAATAAAGGAAAAGTTCCTTGGCTGCACTTCAGTTTCTGCAAAGTTGCAGATAGATGCCAAAATGCTTAGGGAAAGCCTATGTCTCATAGACATATGCCTCTTTGTAGAAGGGAAAAAAAGGTCAGAAAAAATCCTCTTACCTTGTATCTTTTGCCTTGCCTCAGATGTATATTTGTTTTGAGAAGTTGCAAACAATTTTATTGTTAACTTATTAAGAAATACAAAACATATTTTAATATGGCTAGAGAAGCAAAAAGGTACTTAATCAGTGTTACTTGTATACAGCTATACATTTTCCCTCTCCATAAGACATAATTATATATGTCAATTGTGAAACAGAACCTATATTATAAAGATATTTTTACTTTACCTAGCTRAAAGAATGGCATTTTATTTTAGCGAACTATAAACCAATGCGGTGCATTGATTATTTTCCACATAATTCTCTCCTGCATTTTTGCTATGATATATTGAAAACAATTACCATTAATGCAGTATTATCCTGACATACCTCTTTCATTGCAAATGTTTTAAAGGAGAATTCTTTTCTTATGTGTATTCCAACTTTCTTTAGGTTTCTTTCTTTGTATTAGGCACTGGCATTCTAAGATTGTATAGTACACTTTTAGCCATTTGGTATTTCTAAAAACATATAGTATTTTCTCTTTTTTCTTCTTTTTTTTTACTCCCATGTCAAATATGGTATTGAGAATTTTCAAAAATCCTGGTGGAAGTATCAGTTTCACATGCCAGATTTTTCTTGGATTACAGTAATATGTAAGTTAAGTGATGCTGGGACACTGGATATTTTCTGGCCTTGTTGAAAAGTTAGCACTTTTTTGGGTTAATTATGAAGGATTTGGTTTTTCTGTAAAAATCAAGCTATGTTTTGTCATGTTTCTGTATTTATAAACGTACAGTAAATCTGCTGAAAATGTAGGTATTTCTCTTGAATGTGTTTCCTGATGGTTTGTTTTAAAAAAACAAGAATGTGTAAGAAATGTGGGAGTTGATAAATTTAATTATTACCAAATTTTAATATGTTTCTCCCCTCACAAACATTGACCTACAGAGTTCATAGTCTAACTGCAACTTATTCCTAGTGTTAAAACTGTTTCTCAGCATGAGATGTTTCTGCAAGCATAGCAAATCAGCATACTTTACTACCAAACTCAATTTTCAATACAAAAAAGATAATAATCCCTCATCTTGATCATTTGAATCATATGCTTGGTAACTTAGTGATGCAGTTTCCTGAATTATTTCAGGGAGCACTTGTTTCTATTCAAATTGAAAAATACGTGTAACTATGATAATGAAGGGAGGTGGAGGGTATTACTGTAAATTTGTTGTCTTCTAGAGAAATAACTAAGGGCTAGATAGATTAACCCAGATTGCAGAGCAAATGCTAAATAGTCTGAGTACCCAATACTTCTATAGATCCTCCTGAATTGTACAGGACTATTTGTTGTAGGTTATGTACTACTTAATACTGTCATAAAAATGATCTGGAAATGGTTTTATTTTGTGAAGTGAAATATGCTTTGTAATTTTTGATAGTGTAAATGGAAGGAAAATCCCATTAAATGTGTTAAAGAGTTCTGGTGTCTGTCACTTTGACCACATGGCAAACTGCCAAAAGAAAATCAATTGCTAACTACTGTCCTGACATTGCTGGAAAGTTTCTTACTTGGAAAACTTAAAATAGTTTTTCTGAATGTCAGCAGTTTCAAAATAGTGCTTAGATGTTCATACTACCACAACCAAGTCTATAAGCACATTTCTTTACTGAGATCACTCTGAACCACCTCTGTGTAAAATTGCAAGCAAGCAAAGAATCAAAACATCAATCCAATGAATTCTGTACTTTTGAAGACATGATGTTATCATAGCAATTTCACACTTCCTTGAATGCAGACATTTGACTGACAATGATTTTCTTCATTTTTTCCAGTCAGCTCAGTAATTTGTTGGTTTTTAAGGCAGGAACTGTATTTGAGTACCATTTTTGATTTTGCAGAAAGACAAGTAAGTCTATGCCATTGCGCTTCTGTTTCTCCCTTTCCCTGTACCATTAGCAAACTGGCACCTTTGACATATCTCACAGTCTGGAGCCTTTAACACATGTCCCATCCTGAGGGTTCAATGACTGTACAAAATAGTATGTTCAGAAATATCCATATAAAGTGTCTTTGGAAGGAGGAAATTTCTAATTTGTTTGACAGAGAAAAGAGCATGATTCTGCATCTTAGAACACAAATATCAAATGAATTGTCAGTATTTGTCTCAGGTAACCAGTAGAGAGTGGGCATACTTACTGTGGAAGTAAAAGGGTCTAATCCCCTCCATAGCTCATTAGCACTGCCTTGTGCTGCACGCACTTCATCTCCAGTGACAGACTTACTGTAGCTGTCACAGCTGCACCTGGGTATGAGCAGCAACTCTGAGATCAGATTGTGGAGCTCTGTGGGTAAAACAGACTATCTGCCAATATAAAAGGCAAAGCATATATATCTTAAATGCAAGCCTACAAACCAGTACACAGGAAAATGTGTCTGACTGCATTACACCAGCTCCTTCTCCTTCCTTCAAAGCATTCAGCGGAATACTATGTCTTATCTCTCTCCATGCACTGCTAGAGAGTAGGATTCATTTGAAAGATGCTCCCTGAGGTTCTGCTATAGCTCATATAACTTCCCCTATAGGTCATTGCACCTGAAGTGACACTGGAAGCAGGTGAAAACTCTGCACTTGACTGTGCTTGAGCCCATTTGACTGCAGCTGAATATGAGGCATGAACCTTGTTCCTCTCCAGGTACTTGAGAAGGCCTTTCCTGGTCTGCTGCAGACTCAGCAGTAGTACTGAACTGCAGGCATCCACCCATGCTTCACATCTGCCATTCAGCTAGCCCCATCTTCTGGTATGCAGGTGCTATTCTGTACCCCGTTACAGCTGGTCCTTGGAGCTACCAGGGTCATAGGACTTCCCTATCATAAAGCAAAAATGTCTTAGCCATGCTTAGTAAAACATTACATAAGGTAATGATTTGTAAGGTAATAACTTTTATGAGTGTCATGAAACAGCTGAAATCCCTTCTTTACCTGTAGTCTTTGTGAGGCTTATTGCTGGCAGATTTAAATAATTTGAACTGTATGTAACAACCATATGAAACTATATGAAAAAAAATGTTCCATGAAAAACAGTATAGTTTGGTTTTCTACAGACTGTATCCCACACACGGCAAATCCTAGCTGTGTTGTCTCTTTCATGCCCACAGTATTCAGTTCTCCTTATCTCAGTTCCTCTAGGCCCCTCCTTAGCCCCCCTGCCACATATCCTGTAAATACCAAGCTGGAAAAGAGACGGCATATGCTGTGTCTGGCTCCAAAGTATGTGTGTACTGAAGAGGCAGCTGGTAGGCAAAACTGAACAAGGAATTGTTGAAGGCTTTCCTCAACTGGGACATTGACTTGAGGCTCCTCTACCAAGACACCAGTTGTCGTGAAACTTAATTATCTCTCTCCCGCTGTCAAATATCATTGAAATTTGACAAAAGATTCAAAAGTTACTGGGTAAAGAGAAGAATTTGCAGAAGGAAAACAGAAAAAGAGTATAAGTGCATATAATTTGTTTCCTTGGGAAAACTTTTTAAAAATGATTGCAGAGGAGGCAGCCTTGCTCTTTTCTCCACTTCTCTGTGAGTGATTTCTCTGACGTCAGTTTAAGCTACAGGACTGGTGTAACAGAGCACAAAATTGGTTGAATTGGTACCACATTCATTTTAGTGCTAAGCAAGAGGTAAAGAGAACAGTTTCCTATACATTCAATAGTCTCTGAGCTCCCACATCACTTGAGATTAATGGAGACAGATCTGCAGAGGAACTTTACCTGAAGCTCTGGGAAAGAATCTTTATCAGGTTTAGGATCTCTTCTGAAACAAGGTGCCTGAGGAAAGACCCAAGCTGTGCATCACTGCCAAATTTAGGATAGAGAAGGGAAGAGGGATCATGGGTATAGTATTGGGCAGAACTCTGGTCTTACTAAGACCTCCAGAGAGACTCTGGGAGTGCCTGTGGTAATAAACATCTGGGCTAAAAGGAGGCTTAAAGTCACGTTGCATGAAGAGGTGAAAGGGAATGTAGGTACAGAGAAGGGTTTGCAGAGCACGTGAAGCGATTGTGTCTTTCCTTTTACAATAAGCTCAAACACGGCACAATGTAGTTCTGTACAAACGAGGCACTGAGATGACCAGCTGTGTTTGCACAGGGCCCTACCTAGACTCACACGTCTGGAGGGAGAGCATTCTCCTAACCCAGTGAGGCTGCTGCTCTCTCCCCCTCTCTCCTATTGCAAGATGAAGAGAGCCAACAACCACTGCTGGTGTACCTGCTAGCTGCTGCCAATATCACATCCCCCCAGACCCAGCCCACACCTTACCAATAGGGGAAAAGCCACCTGCTCCCCTGGTTCTGCTAATGGCTGGAGCTGGCAGCAGAGCCAGGCAGGATGGAGGTGCCGCCCTGCTGTCAGAAAAGGAGCAGAAGAGGAGGTGGGGATGGGAGAAAGGCCTCACAGAAGTGCATTCTCAAGTGGGCATTTCTCAAGCTGTTCAAATTCCCCAAAGTGGCAGCAGCTGGAGTGGCTAAGGCATTTTCCCTGGATGCCATACTCTCCCACCCTGTACAGTAGGCACATGCAGTAGGTGCCCATCTGGCCTCTTTCTTAATTCTTCATTGACAAGTGCAGACTCAAGGTCTGCAGAAAAGGGAGAAAGAAGATCCTGCTGCCCACAGACCCCACTGCTGATAAACAGGAATTGATGAAAACTCTGACTAGAAAGGTAATTCACAAACACTTATATATACCRGGAAGAATGCCATCAAACTGGATCATCAAAGCAGAATTATATTGCTATATCCCCTACAGCTAACTAAAGGTAATGAAGAGACTACAGGGCCCATTGAGATAAGAAGAGGGAGGGATTCAATGCATCTTATGCTCTTTAAGCTGTAGAGATGAATTCCTTGAGTAAAGATTATGGTTAAGATTATGAAATCTGAACTTTGAAGAACTAAGATGATAGTTGCTGAATGCTCTAGGGCCTGCAGGTATAGGAAGTCTATGAGCCTTACTAGGGGGCCACACCTAATATTCTCTTCCACTTGAAGGCATGGTCTTTGGTTATAATTATGCTGATGTTACACTGAGAACCAGTATTTGGGAGTCCAAAGCCTGAAGGACCTGGTTTATTGCTGGATGTTGTAAGGACTGCAGTTAGGAAGAAAGTTCGTGTCAAGTGGGGCCAGTGCTTTGTAATCTACCATAGAGATGAGCAGCTGGTTATAAGCAGAGATGCTGTCAGGGTTCATTTTACAATAATGCTTGGAAATCTAATGTGTCAGGAACCAGCCTTATTACTGGAAGCTGGGAAGTTGCATTATTGCAGGGTTTTTCAGGGCCTGATGATGTGGGAAGAAGGCTGGAGCTGAGAGGGTGGTCAAAGTATTCCCTCTTTTCTCAAAGGTATGAGCCATTTGTTATTGCTAAGATGAGGGTTAGAATGATGGTTAGGATTAGCTTTAGGGTTTGGAACTATAGATCTTGAAAAACACAGATTGTGGCTGGCTGCTGCAGGCCCACATAGCTGGCAAGGGACTGCAGCCAGTATTTGAAAGTGCCTTGTTTCCTGTTCTGCTACAAGGTGTGCATGTGTGTGGTCCAACAGGCATGAAGATCCGAATTTGTTACCATACACTGCTGCCCAAGAACATTAGAAAGGATGCTGGTGTTCATAGCTATTATTGTCAGCGTATGCCCCAAGTTTAAAACACAGTAATAGTTAGAGCTAGGTTAGGTTAGGAATCCAAATATTGAAAAAGTTGTATTGTTACTGGATGTACTGGATGCTGCAGGGCCATCAGTATTAGGAATAAAGCCTGCTGTCAATAAAGGCCAGTGATTTGAAGCTGCAAGAACTGCAGTGCACAGGTATCAGAAATGATCAACTCTATCTAAGTGTGATCAGGAGTATGATTATTGTCTGGGTAAAGGATTCTAAATCTGGATGAACTGAATTTTTTGCAAGACCTGCAGAGGTATGAAGGATACTGGTGTCAACAGTCACAAATGTCTTTATTTTTCTGTTCTGTTGTAGGAACGGGTCCTTAGTTTTATCTCCAGATATTATGAGGGTGAGAGATAAGATACGGTTTAGAATTCAAGACTCAGAAAGTTGAAGAACTGAGTTTGCTGCTGGATATACAGACATAAGAAAAGGGCTGTTGCTGTTAGGGGCCTACACTCTTCTGTTTTCTTCTGCTGTGGAGATTAATTCATTTGATACAAGGTAAGGGCTGGTAGGTGCTCAGGAACTGGAAGTTTGAGGAGCAGTGTGTTAATGCAGGCTGCTGCAGGGCCTACAGAATCAGGGTCATGCTGGTATGCAGTAACGCTCTTACACTCTGTTGAAAGGCACCAGTGCTTTATCGTCTCTTTTGATCAAGTTCTGGGCCTTGATTATAGGCATGGCTATTGTTAGGGTAAAGTTTCAGAATCTGCTGTGTTCTGAGCCAAATTTATTCATGAAGCTGAAGTTACCAGTGAGTTAGGATGAGCACGAGCACTAATACAAGCCTTATGTTCCACTCTAGGGCTAGTTCCCTTCATAGAGCCAATGTTATGGTTCATGTAAGGATATTGTCTGGGGTAGTGTTGGAGGCAGAATTAGGAAAGCTAAGACTACATCTGTATCACTCAGTAAAGCAGCGCCAGGGACTTCTACCATGCCAAGCAGCACAGACTTGCCATAGCCACATTACATACTACTTTACATACCACTGTTGTCACCGGTGGCCTTTTAGAATGTTTTTTTCCAGAGCGTCTCCCTCCAAAAATTGTGATTCAGTGTCTGAATTAACATGAGGGCTGTTTCAGCCCATCAAACTGGTCATTTTCATACCCTAAGGTAAGATGCTGCAATGCATGTCCTAGGCTGTAATATATGCAGTAGTGATACCTAAAGTGCCTGAGGGGGCAAAAACCTGTTGCAATAATGCCTGAAGACTATGGAGGGAGACAAACTGGTGTAGCTTTGCCCATTCTGCCTAGAAGGAATAATTCTTTGCTTTTACAGCCTTCAAACCATGCCTGGATGTTGGTGTTAATTGACAAAGGCCAAAATCATGTCAGGAGTCTCCACTAACAATAGGGCCAATTCACCACGTAGCATTCAAAGTCACTCCCCGGGTTTACTTTTTTGGCTGTACAGACATAGCCAGATATGTGAAATGCTGCATTTCTTACAGGATGAGGCAGCTTCACAGCATTTAAGAAGCAGCTTCCTGTCAACAGAGAAAATGTTCTTCCATTTTACTAAAGGGTTGCAGTCCATCACTATAGTTATAGTAAAATTTAAAATTTGAGGTCCTACTAGCTCTTGTAAATCTAAAGCTTAAGAAGTTATTGCTGGCATCTTCAGAGTAGGCAGCCTGATGTGGATGGGAACCAATTCTCCAAGTGGTCTTTTACTGTAAGCAGGGGTCATTTGTTTATAATTAAAGTGACATTTAGAGTTCAAGATCTAAGAGTTTCAAGAACTGATTTTAATGTTGAATGCTAAAAGGCTCCCGAGTTAAGGCCCACTTGTGTCAACAGGTATCAGTGTTGCAAGCTTTCTTCTACACTAAGAGCCAATTGCTCAGTTGAATGTGAGGTCAGGGTTAGTGTTTAAGAATCTAAATTAAAGAATCAAGTGTACTGTTGAATATTGCTGGGAACATGAACTTAAGAAAAGCTCTGCTCTGTTTATAGGTGTCATTGCCATATGTTCTTTTGTACTGTAGGATCAGAGATGTTCTTGGCCTTAATGTTAGCACTTGAGAATCTAAAGTCTCAAAAGCCCAGCACACTTTCTTGGATGGTCTGGAGCTTCAGAGCAAATAACAGATGTGAGAGCAATACTGGCTAATGCCCTTCATGTTTCTGAAGGCATGGTTGGCTCCCCTGCATATAATCATAGCTGCTTTTAATATTGGGGTTAAAGTTACTATTAAGCTTTGAAAATTGAAAGGTTACAGAGTTCAGCTGGACACTGCATAGCCCACAGTGTCAAGAAGGCTGTTGCCTGCAGTGGCTAGTGCCTCTCTTCTACTGTAGGTAGAGATGGCCCCCCTCAGTATAATTAGGTAAGGGGTGAGGTTTAGTAATCTAAAGCTTCCTGAGTCCAGATTCAAGTTGGATGCTGTAGGGTCTGCAAAGTTTGGAAAAGGAATGGTGGGAAAACCAACAAACACCTTTTTTTCCACTGCAGTTAGTTTACTTGTTCCAAGTAAGGTTAGTTTGACAGTGACACTAAAGTTTTAGTCTTTGGGAATCTAAACCTTGAGGATCCCAGTTTACTTCTGAATTTTGGAGAGCCTGCAGAATTATGAAAGGACCTGGTGTCAATATGGCCAATCCAACTCAAAAGAAGCATGTTGCAACGTAGAGGAAGTGGCTCTACAGAGTATTATTTTACAGTGTACTGGGCTGTCTGCTAATATCCTGCACGTCTACCCTAGTTGGGACTACAGAATTCCACTAATTTTTATCCTTCTTTTCCTGCAAAGAAAGGACAGACTTTAACTGGGGCAATTAAATACTTATTTAACTGCTTATTAAATGAATATAGTATCTGACTTCCATGCATTGAAAGAATCAGGTAGTTGGTTATTTTCCTTTCCTTTTTATATCAGTTCTGCAAAGGTATGTATACTGAAGGAGTGCAAAATGTACTGTTGCAATAAGGAAGGGGCAGAACATACAATTTCACTTCCAAAGTTGTTTTTATATAAACATTCACCTTTGTGACAATCTTGTGTAACAGTATGTTCCGACTGATTTGCAGCAGTGACTTCCAAATGCAGAGCAAGGTTTGCTGTTCTCCTACCTGCCACACATACATACAATTAACTCCCTCCCACACACACACACTGTCTCTCACAAAACTTTCCAAACTGTCTGTCTCCTTTTAGCAGACCCTTCTTCCAGTCAAATGTCAGAAAGGACAAATCTCCTTCATTGTAGGATTCTTAGAAACAGACTGATCCGAAAAGAATGCTGATTTGATGCAAATCTGGTGTTATCTCAACTAAGAGGTCAGGTCTATGGTAATCAAAGTAATATAAACAAGTAACATGGTGGCAAATGTTTTATATAAGCCTATAAGCAGGGTGGAAGCTATAAAAATCAGCAAAGCTTTCTGCATTAATGTTTTGCAAAAAGTACATATAATAATAATAATTACTCTTATTTCTCCATAAAATCCCTTTCCCCCAGGCACTTTCCTGGGACAAGAAGACCAGGAGAAATGTTGGTGTTCTCTTTCTCTATAGATACAAATGTGCGTAGCATAGCAGTAGGTTATACTCACTGAGAGAAACTTGGCCCTGTGGTTTGTTGCTGTCTTTGACCTCAAAGAACCCAGTGCCTTGCTGCTATGAATCTTAGAAAATGTTAGTTGTTTACTTTTTAGCATGCAATATAAATGCCATCTCTTTTCATTGGAAGTTACTGGTTTATTCCACAGGAGAGGTTTTTTTGCTGCTGACATCTGTTAATATGAGAGACATTTTCAAGTGCTTGTATGTGTGTGTGCACGCACACTTYCCTTTCCAAAACCCTTTGTAATTGAAGGAAGCACTTTGGAGAGTAATACAAGCACACACCTTGGCTACTGTCACTCAATAACTTCTATTCACCAAGCTCCATATGTCTTATCTTTATGGGCTATTCAAGGGAGCTACAAGTAGCAGAAGTTGATCAGCAAAAGAAGATGAGGTTGAAATATCACTTCTTTCACAAGCTCTTCCACATGACAATAGATCTCCTTGAAAAACTGAATGTGTAGCTGATCAGAGGAGTGTTAGGAAACAAAAGATTTTTACATGGCATATTTCTCCAACRAAAGAAATCACCATTTTTAACACAAAGCATGGTATAAGCAAATCTTATTTCCCCTTTCTGGACGAATAAAAAAGGCACAGACATTTGTATGCCTACAAGTCCACCATCATACAACAATTCAGAGTCCTAATTCTAAGCCAGTTCCACCATAAATATTAGATTGCACTTTTTCTTAGCAAGTCAGTTATATTTGTTTTTTAAAGGTTGCCAGTTAAAGACAATTACAAGCTACCTATCATGTGCCATCTATCATGTGCACACATGAAATACATATGAAAGGACTTCGTATGTGTTCTTGTTGCAGCAATGTACAATGACAACACTGCATCTATTGTTTGCAGCCCTGTATTTTGTTATAAACTGACAGCGTTGCCTTATTTGAGTTAATCCATAAGGCTCTCTCCTCCTTCCCATCTTTTCTCTGGCATAGTTTCATCTGTGCTGCCAACAACAAATTTGCCAATCAATTACAATGTTTTGTACCAGTGAGGGTAGATAGATTTGGCTTTATTTCTTCTCTTTGTAAGGTGAAACAATATTTCAGCTATGTTGTGGTCAGATCTATATGCGGTACCTTCAGGGCTCACACGGATCTGACTGAAGGACTAAGAGCTTAGATTCAGGTGTGTTTGCCAGCATATCGCTGCCTATAGATAGGATGACAGCAGCTGCACGGCCATTCAGGAGGAGCATCCCCACTCCCCCAAAGCTCACACCCCCCACCCTCACTGGGAGCTGAGGCAATTTTAGACATCATTGCTGTGTGTAAAAGCAGTGCCCCAGCAAATGTGCAGGTCACCAACACCAGCCGGGCCCTCGCGCGCCCTGAGCTCAACACCCTCACCAGCGCCTTCAAGTGACACCGACTTTCCCCCACCCAACCTCCCCCCAGCCCCAGAAACCCCCCGAGGCCGAGCCCCCCCCGCACAGTGCCCCGCAGGCGGTCCCCTCTCTCTGACCCGCCGCCAGCTGAGGCCTAGCACAGGGCGACGCCATCCCTCCCTCTCCCGGGAGCTGCTCCCCCATCGCCCTCTGCCTCCGCCTTCGCCCGATGCCAGCGGAGCCGGTCAGGCGGCATGCAGCCGCCCCGGCCGGGGGCGGCCCGACTAACGGCCTGGCTAACGGCCAACTGCCAGCGGCCGCCGCCCCGCCCACACCTGCCGGTCCAGCCAATGGGGCGCGGGGCGGGGCGCGGGGGCCG